>NC_079199.1:19031917-19331917 GCF_029499605.1 Hyla sarda
ATATGGACCCCTGACCAAGGTCTGGACTCTGCATGCACCATTATAATTTTTTTGTGATCTTCTGACGTGCTGCTTCCCTATCTGGATGGATATATATTTATATATATATATATATATATATATATATATATATATATATATATATATATATATATATGTATGTATATATATATATAATATATGATACAGTAATGCTTCAGCTCACCCCAGGTGCGCACGGACAGGGCGTGGACCTCGTCCAAATTGCAGCAAGAAGAGGAAGGAGTCCAGCGTCCGATAACTCAGAGGATGATATTTATTTCACCAGATGGTCACATACAGGAACACAAGGTACAGTGACGCGTTTCGGCCTTAAAACAAGGCCTTAGTCATACACCATGGCTAAGGCCTTGTCCTAAGGCCGAAACGCGTCACTGTACCTTTTGTTCCTGTATGTGACCATCTGGTGAAATAAATATCATCCTCTGAGTTATCGGACGCTGGACTCCTTCCTCTTCTTGCAGATATATATGCAGTTGGTGACAGTAGGATTTTATGTGTCATCTGCAGGCGTTACAGGAAAGGAAGAAGAAAATACTCGATGAAGCGGTGGAGCTTAGTCAAGATCACTTCAAGAAGTATTTGGCAAAACTCAAGTCCATCAATCCACCTTGTGTGCCTTTTTTTGGTAGGTCCCAGTCATCTTTTTTTTTTTGTCTTGACACACTGATTTACCATAAACTATTTTAGAGCAGCTTCTCTGCATTGTGCTGCTCCTCCACTATTCCTCCTGGAAATGTATATAAAGACCAGGCATAGGCAACCTTGGGCACTGCAGATGTTTTGGACTACATCTCCCATGATGCTTTGGCAGTATTTTGGCTTTAAGAGCATCATGAGAGATTGTTGTCTATACCCGGTCTACACCGTCTTTTCAATGCAACATCAAATTAATAATGGGTATGATTGGAAGTAAACAAACAATGGATCCCTGGGCACAAAAGTAATAAAGAATAATGATACCAAGGGAAAGATGGCACTCACCAATATTCAGTATTCAAGCTTTTATTCCAAAGTCAGGTCAGTATGCAGACTGGCCAAAGTAGGGATCGACCGATATTGATTTTTTTAGGGCCCATACCAATAATCTGTGGCCTCTCAGGCCGATAGCCGATAACCTATACCGATCAATGAATTGCAGCAGCTTTTGTGGGGCCAGAGACCGCCGCCACCACCCGCTTCTCTCCCCCTGCCTGTTATTAGTCCATCCACCGCTGCTGCCCCATTGCCTCCCCCATCCCCGGTTTTATAATTACCTGTTCTCGGGTCCGCACTACTTCTGGCTCTGGCGACTTCCTGAGCTATCACTGTGCGCACTGACGGTGACGGCGCGTTGAGGACGTCACTCGTCATTGTGCTGCGCAGTGCGTCGCAGGAGCCAGAAGTAGCGCGGACCCCGGACCCTGAGAACAGGTAATTATTAAGTCGGGGATGGGGGAGGCAATGGGGCAGCGGCGATGGTTGGACTAAGGACAGGCGGGGGGTTTGTTGGTACGGTGGGCGGTGCGGTGGCGGGGGGGGGGGGGGGACGGGACGGACGGACGACATTATCTGATTAATGGCAAGGTAGTTGCCGATACCAATAACGTCCAAAACCGCGAATATCGGACGATAATATCGGCCAAACCGACAAATCGGTCGATCCCTAGGCCAAAGGCCGTTTCTTGCTCACAAAAGCGTTTCTCGAGACCTCACAGGTCTTGCGAAAGCGCTATTGTGAGCGAGAAACGGCCAATTGGCCAGTCTGCATACTGACCTGACTTTGGAATAAAAGCTTGAATACTGAATATTCGTGAGTGCCATCTTTCCCTTGGTATCTGTATTGGACACTTGATTTTACGATTGAGCACCATGAGGATAACAGTGGAGCTGGGAATTCAGTTGTGTAGCTGAGGGGTACGTCTAGATTGCATAGTAGTGCCGATCCGCTTTCTTTCTTATCAACATTAATAAAAAATAAGGATACACAGCCAATGAGCTAAAGTAATAGGAGAGCAGATAAACATATACTGCTGTAGAACGAGGTATAACGTAAAGGTAACATGCACAGGTACAGAAAATTCTTAAAAACCCAACTCAAGGGAAACCATAGGAGAGAAAAACCTAATGGCGTGTGGAGCCAACCTCAACGTGTTTCACAGTTGGGAGCTTCGTCAGGGATAGTGTGTAGGGATACACCATGTATGATAAAGCCTTAAAAGGGGTACTCTGCCCCTAGACCTCTTATCCAAAAGGATAGAGATCCGATAGTCCGATCCATGGTAGGGGAAATGCGGCTGATGGGACCCCCCGCAATGCCTGGCCACCCTGGCATTCTGAACGTGGGGGTGCTTGTCCAGAGATCACTGGGGTCGCAGTGCCCCCCCCCCACACACACACACAATCGGACATCTTATCCACTATCCTTTGGATAGAGGATAAGATATCTAGGGGTAGAGTACCCCTTTAATGTTTGTCTGTTCCTACATTTGCAGGGGTGATAACTAAGGGACTCATTGCAGCCTTGTAATAAAAGATTCTCCAGAATAGATTAGGATTATATTATGAATACCATGAGGGACATTTATCAATGTTTGCTTATGGATTCCTTTTTTTAGTAATTTTTTCTTTACTTTTTTTTTCTTATGTGTGACTTATTTATCAACTGGTTTCAGCCTGTTGATGATTTTCTTTCACGCAAGCAATTTTTCCTTTTTTACTTTGGTAGTAGCTTTTTCAATTTTTTACCTTGTTGCTAATTTTTTTTTTGCGCAGTTGCGACTGTCGCAGTTAATAAATACCTGACTACCCGTAGTCCATTTTAAAATTATGACTACGTAGTTAAGTTTTGGAAAACTTGCTTTTCTCGCTTTCCAGTCAAAATGTTGCACGAAAAATCGTGTAGTCGCAGGTGCGACATTTTTAGTAAAGAAAAATGAACTAAATCGCTTGATAAATGCCTGTCTATGTGGTTAGAACAATATTATGGGCAAGCGTCGTAATAAAGTGCAAAGTGGATGGAATTTGTAGAAATCTTGGCAAACTACATTAAAAATAAATCCCACACGTAAAGTAAAAACCACAATGCAGGTAAAATTTTGTGCAGATTTTCCCCCATTGACTTCGAAGGGGAAGTAATAATCCACAATAAATCCAGTTTTGCAACAGCTGGAGGCACCTTGTGGGGAGACACTGTACTACTGATTGGTCAACAGTACTTCATGAACAAGGGGTGGGAGGGGAACTCTCTTGTTTGCAGGCGGGATACTAGAAGATCCGGATTATTTTGTGTTTCGCTAATGTTCTCAAAACTTCTATTCCAGGAATTTATCTAACAAATATTCTGAAAACCGAAGAAGGGAACCCAGACTTCCTGAAGAGACACGGCAAAGAACTCATCAACTTTAGCAAGAGGCGAAAAGTGGCCGAAATCACAGGGGAGATCCAACAGTACCAAAACCAGCCTTATTGTTTACGGGTTGAGGCGGACATCCGGGTAAGGGCAGATAGAAGTCTATAGAATGCAAGCGGGGGCAGAAACCCTGGGTGACTTGTCTCCTTTTGGTGCAGGGTGACTTGTCTCCTTTTGGTGCAGTTTTCACACAAAAACCACATCGGGAAGCCTGGCTGCAGATTCATTCTCCTGATCAGTGGGGGTTTTAGTATTGAGACCCTGACCAAATTTATTTATTTATTTATAAATCAACTGGTGTCAGAAAGTTAAACAGATTTGTAAATTACTTTTATTAAAAAAAATCTTAAAGGGGTATTCCAGGCAAAAACTTTTTTTTATATATCAACTGGCTCCGGAAAGTTAAACAGATTTGTAAATTACTTCTATTAAAAAATCTTAATCCTTCCAATAGTTATTAGCTTCTGAAATTGAGTTGCTGTTTTCTGTCTAACTGCTTTCTGATGACTCACGTCCTGGGAGCTGTCCAGCTCCTATGGGGATATTTTCCCATCATGCACAGCTCCCGGGACGTGACATCATCATTGAGCAGTTAGACAGAAAACTTCAGAAGCGAATAACTATTGGAAGGATTAAGATTTTTTAATAGAAGTAATTTACAAATCTGTTTAACTTTCTGGAGCCAGTTGATATATAAAAAAAAGTTTTTGCCTGGAATACCCCTTTAATCCTTCCAGTACTTATTAGCTGCTGAATACTACAGAGGAAATTCTTTTCTTTTTGGAGCACAGTGCTCTCTGCTGACATCTCTGTCCATTTTAGGAACTGTCCAGTGCAGCACATGTTTTCTATGGGGATTTTCTCTTACTCTGAACAGTTCTTAAAATGGACAGAGGTGTCAGCAGAGAGCACTGTGCTCATGATGTCAGCAGAGAGCTCTGTGTTCCAAAAAGAAAAGAATTTTCTCTGTAGTATTCAGCAGCTAAGTAGTACTGGAAGGATTAAGATTTTTTAATAGAGGTAATTTACAAATGTTATTTAAAGAAAATAGGAATAATGGAGCACTCGCCCAATTAGAAGTCTTGCAAAAAGTAGTTTATTCTGACATCGGGATCACATCACATGGTAAGGAGCAGGACAAACTGGGTACGGGCATGAGGCGAGGAGAAGACAGACAGGTGGAGGAGCAACAATTGTTTCACGCTGTGTAGCGCTTCATCGGGCTCCAGACTGACGTCATTACGTAGAAGCACGTATTACATGCTACAGGTAGACGTCACTGATAATTAACATACCCAAATCTGTTTAGCTTTCTGGCACCGGAGTACCCTATTAAACACTATTACTGACCTGTGAATAATATTTTTTAATTGTGTTTTTGCAGAGGTTCTTCGAGAATCTTAACCCTATGGGAAATACCTTGGAGAAGGACTTCACAGACTATTTATTTAATAAATCTCTAGAGATCGAGCCTCGAGGCTGCAAACAGCCCCCCAGATTTGTAAGTGTTTTTTCCTGCTTTTATGTGGGGCATAAACATTGTGGTCCAGAACCTATACCGTCTTTCCCCGAAAATAAACCCTACCCCGAAAGGAAGCCCTAGCAGTATTTTTAGGGTGGGCTGCAATATAAGCCCTACCCCGAAAATAAGACCTAGGCCAGGGGTAATCAACTCACGGTCCAGATCCGGACCGTGGCCGCCAGTAATGCCCGCAGACCTGACCCCCCCCCACCCTCCTTTGGCTGGTCCCATATCTCAGTGTTTCCCAACCAGGGTGCCTCCAGCTGTGGCCAAACTACAACTCCCAGCATGCCCGGACAGCCTTTGGCTGTCCGGGCATGCTGGGAGTTGTAGTTTGGCCACAGCTGGAGGCACCCTGGTTGGGAAACACTGCCATATCTAACTATCTATCCTACAATACCGTACGGAAGCTGCAGCGGGACCTCCTTCTGTTGCTTAGCAGCAGGGGGCAGGGACGCTGTCACTTTAAAACGTCGGCGCGTATGCACGTGTTCTTGGCTAAATACAGTGCATATAGTCTTACTTGAAGCGTTCCTTTCGTTAGTAATGCAGTTGTTTTGTGTGGCCTCCAAACTGCAGCCCTCCAGCTGTTGCAAAACTACAACTCCCCGCATGCCCGGACAGCCAACGGCTGTCCGGGCATGCTGGGAGTTGTAGTTTTGCAACAGCTGGAGGGCCGCAGTTTGAAGACCACTGTCATAGAGAACCGTTTACAGCGACTGCTGTTCCTTTAGGCACGAAAAACAACATACCCGTTGAAGTCTCCTGGCATAAGACCAAATAGTGGCCGGCACCTGTCATCTTCTGGCACCCTCCGAGGGCATCCGACCCCCCTGGAAAGGGAACCGTATAAGATCAGCTTCAGCAGGATCACCGAATCGGAACACGAATCTACGACCTCACCGCCCATTTCACCCAACACTCCGTCTACACCTCCTGTCTCTGCCTCATCGGAGCTCAGTGTCTTTTTAGATGTTGATCCGAACAATTCTTACGGTAAGTGTTTTATAAAGTCCAGCGCGCCTCAATATAGAATACAGTTTTATATAAAGGAACCTCCTTCATTGTACAATTCCATAAATACTGTCATTTCCTAATATATTTTACTTCTCACTTCCTTACCATTTTGGAAAACTTTTATTTTTTTATTTTTTTTTAAATCAACTGGTGCCAGAAAGTTAAACAGATTAGTAAATCACTTCTATTAAAAAAAATCTTAATCCTTCCAGTACTTTTTAGGGGCTGTATACTAAAGAGAAATCCAAAAAAGAAATGCATTTCCTCTGATGTCATGACCACAGTGCTCTCTGCTGACCTCTGCTGTCCATTTTAGGAACTGTCCAGAGCAGGAGAAAATCACCATAGTAAACATATGCTGCTCTGGACAGTTCCTAAAATGGACAGCAGAGGTCAGCAGAGAGCACTGTGGTCATGACATCAGAGGAAATGCATTTCTTTTTTGGATTTCTCTTTAGTATACAGCCCCTAAAAAGTACTGGAAGGATTAAGATTTTTTTAATAGAAGGGATATACAAATCTGTTTAAACTTTCTGGCACCAGTTGATTTAAAAAAAAAAAAAAAATTTTTCCACGGGAGTACCCCTTTAATGTGATTGAAAAAAACGGCCACTAGGTGGCTCTGTTCTGTTCCCTGAGCAAGTCGAACAGTAAGTTTGGTCTCCTCCCACATCTAGTATATCGGTAACTATTGGATATAATTGTTCCCTCCTTTAATCTGTGATGTCATCGACTAAGGATAAACAGTCTCCATTTTGGAAGCCATTAGCCTAGACCTCTGATGAGGCTGTGAGGAGTGAAACATGTCGGGGAGGCATTTTTTCTGAGTTTTAAATAATCAACCTAAATCATATTTTTATTATACTTCATGTTAGGACTGCAGCCATCGACAGTATAAATATATATATATATATATATATATATATATATATATATATATATGTAATACTCCCAGTGTTATACGATTGTGGGCGCATGTCCTTATATCACAGTGACGTTACCTATTACTTGTTGGACTGGTGACACTGGTGGTTTTTAAACATCTTTTTTTGTTATACCTTTTCATGAATATGTTAATAAAAGTGGTGTTGCCAGCTCAGTCACTGCTTGTGAAACAGCTGTATTCACTTATGTGTAGATCAGCACATCTTTTTATGTAATGGATTTTTTTGTTCAGAAATTACTGCAGAAATAATACACTGCTGGTCATTGTTACATGTTACACATTGCTCCATCATAACATTGAGTTTTTTTTATCTTTCACAGGTAACAACATCATCTTTGCTCCTGTTTTTCTGCCAACCTCCAGTAAGTAGATCCGCAAGGTAGATTGTTGGAAACCAAGGTGCATGTACAGAGTTCTGGGTATACACAGTAATGACAAGGCCACCACTGATCGGGAGATATAGCCAGGTGAAATGTGTGGTAGTAGTGCATTTCACTCTACAGCTCTGGCTGTCTGATTGCAGGCTCCATTATATTCTATGGCAGTGTTTCCCAACCAGTGTGCCTCCAGCTATTGCAAAACTGCAACTCCCAACATGCCCGGACAGCCGAAGGCTGTCCGGGCATGCTGGGAGTTGTAGTTTTGCAACAGCTGGAGGCACCCTGGTTGGGAAACACTGCCTTAGTGCATGCTGGGAGTTGTAGTTTTGCAACAGCTGGAGGCACACTGGTTGGGAAACACTGCCTTAGTGCATGCTGGGAGTTGTAGTTTTGCAACAGCTGGAGGCACCCTGGTTGGGAAACACTGCCTTAGTGCATGCTGGGAGTTGTAGTTTTGCAACAGCTGGAGGCACACTGGTTGGGAAACATTGCCTAAGTGCATGCTGGGAGTTGTAGTTTTGCAACAGCTGGAGGCACACTGGTTGGGAAACACTGCCTTAGTGCATGCTGGGAGTTGTAGTTTTGCAACAGCTGTAGGCACCCTGGTTTGGAAACACTGCCTTAGTGCATGCTGGGATTTGTAGTTTTGCAACAGCTGGAGGCACCCTGGTAGGGAAACACTGCCTTAGTGCATGCTGGGAGTTGTAGTTTTGCAACAGCTGTAGGCACACTGGTTGGGAAACATTGCCTTAGTGCATGCTGGGAGTTGTAGTTTTGCAACAGCTGTAGGCACCCTGGTTTGGAAACACTGCCTTAGTGCATGCTGGGAGTTGTAGTTTTGCAACAGCTGGAGGCACACTGGTTGGGAAACATTGCCTTAGTGCATGCTGGGAGTTTTAGTTTTGCAACAGCTGGAGGCACACTGGTTGGGAAACATTGCCTTAGTGCATGCTGGGAGTTGTAGTTTTGCAGCAGCTGGAGGCACACTGGTTGGGAAACACTGTTCTATGGAGCAGTCCCCTTGCAATCAGATGAGTTGGGAGCCGAGCCGTAGAGAACACTATTTCTGCGCACTTTATTCGGCTTTATCAAAACTCTTGATGTGTTTCTGAGACTTCAAACCTTTTTTGCACAAAACAAGACCTGTACAAAAAATTGTTGCGTTGTTCTGCAGCATATTTCGGGTGTTCATTGCACGTTTTTCAGCACCTCATATGCATAAGAAAGAACTTGTCCTGTGGGGTCTGACTGAGAGAACCTGCGGGATTTATCAAAACCCATCCAGAAGAAAAATGGCTGAGTTGCCCATAGCAACCAATCAGATCATTTTTCAGAGGCCTTTTCACAAATGAAAGAAGCGATCTGATTGGTTGCTATGGGCAACTCGGCAACTTTTCCTCCGGACAGGTTTTGATAAATCTTCCCCTTAGAGTACATGGTGAATGGAAAGGATTGGCTTCAATGGAGAGAACCAGCTCACACTGCGCTGACCGACCAGGACACAGTAGGAAGGATAACAATGGACTTTAATAGCCAGGATGCAACACGTTTCGCTGCGCATGCGCAGCTTCTTCAGGCATCTGTACAGGATCATCAGATTTGATGCTGTGTTTGATCATTTAGTTACAGTGATATCTGCCTCAGATCCTGTATGTGTAAATGTCCCTTAAAACAAAAGGGTTGCTGTTCTAGAGAAGCACGGCTGTATTCCACAACCCCACTGCTGATCTGGAACTGTAATCTATTCGGATAGATAGAGAGAAAAACAACAAAAATAGGGGGGGGGGGGGGGGCTCCCAGTATAGAATGCAATGCTGAATTATGTGTCCAATTATGGTAGTAGCTCACAAGATGTAGTTGTGAGTGGTAAAGTAGGAGCTGCTGCACTCCGACCGGGGCTGGGCTCTTATGCAAGAGCCAGTAGGGAATCACGATAGGCAACTTAAAGGGGTATTCCAGGAAAAAACTTTTATATATATATCAACTGGCTCCAGAAAGTTAAACAGATTTGTAAATTACTTCTATTAAAAAATCTTAATCCTTTCAGTACTTATGAGCTTCTGAAGTTAAGGTTGTTCTTTTCTGTCTAAGTAATCTCTGATGACACGTGTTTCGGGAACCGCCCAGTTTAGAAGCAAATCCCCATAGCAAACCTCTTCTAAACTGGGCGGTTCCAGAGACACGTGTCAGCAGAGATTACTTAGACAGAAAAGAACAACCTAAACTTCAGAAGCTAATAACTATTGGAAGGATTAAGATTTTTTAATAGAAGTAATTTACAAATCTTTCTGGAGCCAGTTGATATATATATATAAAAAAAAGTTTTTTCCTGGATAACCCCTTTAAAGCTACAAAAAACGGTCTTTAGGAGGCGCTGATCGCGTAAGTAGCGGAAGGGAGAGACTCGGGACAGCACAGGACAAATTTATTTTGCAAAAAAAGCACACAACGCGTTTCGGCACATACAAAGTGCCTTCCTCAGGTCCAAAATGTAAAATGCAAACTTCTTGAATAGTATGTAGAGTTAATGGAGATGATCCTGTGTGCAGTAGCGCTGGCGTTGATCATGTATGTGCTGAAACGCATTGTCCGCTTTTTTGCAAAATAAGTTTGTCCTGTGCTGGCCTGAGTCTCTCCGTTCCATTACTTACGCGAGCAGCGCCTCCTAAAGACCGTTTTTTGTAGAATTAAGTTACCTATCGTGACTCTTTTCTATTATAACCCGGCCTCATTACTATATTTAATCTGTGCTGTATGCTGCACTTCCTCCTGAGTAGAGATGAGCGAACTCACAGTAAATTCGATTCGTCACGAACTTCTCGGCTCGGCAGTTGATGACTTTTCCTGCATAAATTAGTTCAGCTTTCAGGTGCTCCGGTGGGCTGGAAAAGGTGGATACATTCCTAGAAGACTCTTTCCTAGGAATGTATCCACCTATTCCAGCCCACCGAAGCACCTGAAGGCTGAACTAATTTACGCAGGATAAGTCATCAACTGCCGAGCCGAGAAGTTCGTGACGAATCAAATTTACTGTAAGTTCGCTCATCTCTACTCCTGAGCCTCATAGTACACTAAAAGGCGGAAGAACAATTGTTTGTACAATTCCACAGACTCTGTATAGCAATGTTTCCCAACCAGGGTGCCTCCAGATGTTGCAAAACTACAACTCCCAGCATGCCTGGCTGTCCCTGCATCCTGGTTGGGAAACACTGCTGTATAGAATTATCAGAGGTTTGGAGGAGCCTATAGGAAGGCCAGTACACACAGCCTTGAAACTCCTCACCATAGAGCCACCATTGTCTAGCATGTCTTTGTGTTCTTACATTTCTCTGTATTTTGCACTGACCTCACGTTTTTTTTCTTCCTTTTATCCTTTTAGAGTCCTTTTTTAGCTCTTGTAATAGTCTGCACAGGTTAAGTGAAGAACCTCTTCTTCCTCCTCCATTGCCTCCACGGAAGAAAGTTGACCCAGATGCCTGCAGCCTCTCGGTATGTGCCATTACCTGCCATGTGGTGTTGCCTTGTATTCTCCCGTACATTTGCTATCAGATACTCTAGTGCAGTGGTCTTCAACCTGCGGACCTCCAGATGTTGCAAAACTACAACTCCCAGCATGCCCGGACAGCCGTTGGCTGTCCGGGCATGCTGGGAATTGTAGTTTTGCAACATCTGCAGGTTGGAGACCATTGCTCTAGTGCATATTTATTCTTTAAAGTGCACTGGTCACTTAAAAAAAACAAAAACAAAAAAAAAAAGACTTGAGATGTGAAAAGTTGAAATCAGTCATGGTCTGATTGTTCAGACTCCCACAATCTCTGGAACTAGTGGGGATAGAAGCGCTAAGCACTTTCCTCTGTGCATGTGATTGTCCCATAGACTTATTTGGAGAACACGTAGACCCTGCCAAATTAAAGGGTGCCTTTCATCAAAAAAAAAACAAAAAAAAAATACTTTTGATATATTATAGATTAATGTATGCAGAATAACATTCCAATTGCATGTTTTAAAAAAAAAAAAATATGCTTCTTTCTATTTAATTTTCCACTTTGAAAAAAATGACCACTAGAGGTCTCCCTACCAGTGCTGGCCGCAAGCCCTTTTTATAGATTTCAGACTCATGCTGGAGTCCTAAATCTCAGACTGCAGCCGGGACACAGACAAGCTCAGCCTGCAGCTCTGAATCTTCTCCTCTTTTCTATTATAACCCGCCCTCATTACTATATTTAATCTGTGCTGTATGCTGCACTTCCTCCTGAGTAGAGATGAGCGAACTCACAGTAAATTCGATTCGTCACGAACTTCTCGGCTCGGCAGTTGATGACTTTTCCTGCATAAATTAGTTGAGCTTTCAGGTGCTCCGGTGGGCTGGAAAAGGTGGATACAGTCCTAGGAGACTCTTTACTAGGAATGTATCCACCTATTCCAGCCCACCGGAGCACCTGAAGGCTGAACTAATTTACGCAGGATACGTCATCAACTGCCGAGCCGAGAAGTTCGTGACGAATCGAATTTGCTGTAAGTTCGCTCACCTCTACTCCTGAGCCTCATAGTACACTAAAAGGCGGAAGAACAATTGTTTGTACAATTCCACAGACTCTGCATAGCAATGTTTCCCAACCAGGGTGCCTCCAGATGTTGCAAAACTACAACTCCCAGCATGCCTGGCTGTCCCTGCACCCTGGTTGGGAAACACTGCTGTATAGAATTATCAGATGTTTGCCTGATAGGCAGCAAGCTGAGGAAGGCAACAAAATGCTGAAACGCGTCCTTCATGTCATGATTTCTATAATGGATCAATAAATCCTCATGATTTAGCATTACCCATGAGTGCTGGGTTCCTTATTCTATTCTGAAATGTTTCCATCTTTTTACTGTTTGTTCTTCTTTATCATCCAGGGATCTTCTAGATCAGACGAGGACCCACCGGCTGTTCCACCCAGACTGCCTCCACCTCCAAAGATCCAGCCTCGAGTCCCTGCGTACTCTGGATCCTATGACGGACCTCTGCACAGTCCTCCTCCTCCTCCCCCAAGAGATCCTCTTCCCGACACTCCACCTCCTGTCCCACAGAGGCCTCCCGAACACTTTATAAACTGCCCCCTGAATCTTCAGCCTCCACCCCTGGGACGCCTCCACCGAGAGCAGGATTGGTTCCGCGAAGCCAACACCGCCCCAAACTCTCCCAGCACTCCTCCGAGCACCCCGTCTCCCCGAGTTCTGCGCCGCTGCTGTGGGCTCAGCACCAGTCACAACAACCTATCTCCGTTTGCAGCTCCGCCAGTCCCCCCCAGGCAGAATTCCAGCCCTCAGCTACCAAAACTGCCACCAAAGACTTACAAAAGGGAATTTTCCCATCCACCTTTGCACAGACTAACCTTATTGGAAAACGCAGAAACGCCACGATGACTACAACCGCCAGAAGTCCTCGACACTGGATAGGGATCAGCGATGTACTCTTACTACCTTTTCTTTATTTTTATTTTTTTTGTAATTTATTTTGATAAGGCACTGTATTTCCACTGTTAACCCCTTCTGTGCAATGCATATGGCCACAAAGGGCTTAATCCTAACGCGCTTACACTAAAGTGCTACTGATCAAAAACAGCAAGTGCAGTAATGATCTCCCCCGAGAGGGACTGATTCTCCACACTACGGCCTTCAGACACTACAACAGCGTGTTACTGCCTCAGGGGAAAGCGACGCCTCCTTGCCTTGTTTTGGGGACACAGTGCTGTCTGCTCATTCCCCCCCCCCTTTACACTTTTTCTTGCACTGCACCCTCCAGGCGAACCGACCCGCTCACACTTTCTTTACAGTGAGCCAGATAATCCTCATGGTGTATTATTTGGAGGGATCCAATGTCACCTCTATCAGAAACACTAAGTGGCCTTTTTCTTTCTAAACGGGACATAGTGTCAGTAAATCCTCCATAGGATCTTCATGGAAACATCGTTCTCATTGTCCCGTTTTGCTTTATGGAGTCCTCTTGTATGTGCAAACCATTTGGGGCTTTTGCCTTTATTTTTTATTTTTTTTTGCCTTTTCTTTGTTGTTTTGTTGGGGAACCATTTCTCTCAGTCAGCCATATATAGATGTAGCAGAGCTGAATCTGTCATTTAAAAAAACAAAAACGTATTACTGTTGTGTAATGAGTTGCCACTTTCTAATATACTTTGAGTCACCATTTTTTAAAAGCTCTGTTTGTTGTCAGTGAATGGGTAAACTCTTATGCTAGGTTCAGACTACGGAATCTCCGGGCAGACAATTTCCGCGTGCGGCCAGCGCTGACTGAATCAGTCTGCGCTAGGACCATGCGCACACTGCAGTCTCCAATAGACTGCAATGTGTTCCATTCTTCAGGCGGAAATTTCCAAGCGGATTTTTCGTTCATAAATTCCGCTTCACAAATTCCAAAATGTGAATTAGTGTACGGAAACCCATTCACTACACTATACAATTTAGCAAGCGGAATTTCCGCCTGCAATTTCAAAGCGGAATTGCAGATGGAAATTCCGTAGTCTGAACCTAGCCTTAGGGTCTATTCATACGGCATAATTTCTGCTTGCGGAATTCCGCCTCATATTAAAGCCCATAGACTTCTATGGGATTCCGCACTCCCATTCACACTTCTGAATTTCCGCAAGCGGAAATTCAGAAGTGTGAATGGGAGTGCGGAATCCCATAGAAGTCTCTGGGCTTTAATTTGAGGCGGAATTCCGCAAGCAGAAATTCTGCCATGTGAATAGACCCTTACCTTTCTCACTCCTGTGCCACTGGTATAAATAATGAGCTTTGCTCCCCGCTGTCCAGCGCTTCAGGGGACGTGATGTCACATGCCAATCAGTGGTTAAGGCGATACACCGCTGCGGCCAATAATTAGATGAGTTGGTGTGTGAGGTCACATCCCCAAACCCAGAAGTGCCGGACAGCAGGGAGCAGAGCTACTCTGGTGAAAACCTTTTTTCTTTTAAATCAACTGGTGGCAGAAAGTTAAACATATTTGTAAATTACTTATATTAAAAAATCTTAATCCTTCCTGTACTTATTAGCTGCTGAATACGACAGAGGAAATTCTTTTCTTTTTGGAATGCTCTCTGATGACATCACGACCACAGTTCTCTCTGCTGACGTTATTATAATAATAATAATGCTTTATTTATTGTTGTCCTTAGTGGGATTTGAACCCAAGTCCCCAGCACTGCAAGGCAGCAGTGCTAACCACTGAGCCACCATGCTGCCCTTAGCATACATCTGCTATGCATGGTTGCTAAAATGGACAGAGATGTCAGCAGAGAGCACTATGTTCGTGATGTCAGGAATTTCCTCTGTAGCATTCAGCAGCTAATAAGTACTGAAAGGATTAAGATTTTTTAATAGAAGTAATTTACAAATATGTTTAACTTTCTGCCAGCAGTTGATTTAAAAGAAAAAAGGTTTTCACCGGAGTACCCCTTTAAAGGAGTACAATGGTGCATTTTATTCTTAATTCTCTGTGCCCAGGCTGCAAAATGAAACAAGACAAACTTTAACTCACCTTCCTACGTTCCCCCGTTGCGCTGATATCGGTGTCACATTCTCCGGTCCCTGTCTTCTTCTGCTTCCTGCGGGTCGGTGAGTCGCACTGTTTTCAGCATATCACCGGCTGCAGCAATGTCCCACTGCGATGATATGCTAAGAGCAGTGTGACTCACTGACCCGCAGGAACCGGAAGAAAACAGGGACCGGAGAACGTGACACCGATATCAGCGCAACGGGGGAACGTAGGAAGGTGAGTTAAAGTTTGTCTTGTTTCATTTAGCAGCCTGGGCACATAAAATGCACCATAGTACTCCTTTAATACCAGCAGTGCAGGAGCGACAAAGGCGCTGGTAAGGTTTTTTTTTTTTTTTATCCTGATTATCCTGAATTAGAAAAACCAAAAAGTTGTCTATCTTCCGAAAACAGAATCCCTCTTGTCCTTAGTTTTTCTGTGGTAGTGCAGCTCCGTTCCATTGAAGTAAATGGAGCCAAGTTGTAATACCACACACAACCTGAGGACATGTGTGGTGCTGGTTTAAGAACAAAGCAGGTATGTTTTTTTTTTT
This sequence comes from Hyla sarda, assembly GCF_029499605.1. Taxonomy (NCBI): domain Eukaryota; kingdom Metazoa; phylum Chordata; class Amphibia; order Anura; family Hylidae; genus Hyla; species Hyla sarda. Next base: position 19,047,297 of record NC_079199.1, read on the forward strand.
CTAATAGAACATTTTGCCAAGACAACCCCTTTACCGTGCAAACTTTTTTAATTTTTTTATTTTTATTTTTTATTTTTTTGCGCTTGTAAGAACAGCCCTTTTTTGAGTTTCAAAATTAATTTCAAAAACTGTGTGTGAACATAGCCTTAACCCCTTGAGAACGCAGGGATTTGTAATTACATCAGTTTGTGGGGCAACGTTTTTTAAAAAAAGAAAGAAAGAAAATGCGCCATCTTGTAAGGTTTGTTTCTACGCAATGCACCTTTTTTTAGTAAAATTACACACTATCCATATTCTGTAGGTCCATACAATGACGATATCCAATTTATATAGGTTTTATTTTAATTAACTACTTTAAAAAAAAATTATTTTGTACGAAATTTAGTGTGCTTATAATTGTCTTCTTCTGACCCCTATAACAATAATTTTTCCGTATGCGGGCACATTTTTTGTGCTGTGACCAGAAATACACAATTCAGAACTTTGGTATTTTTTTTTCTTTTTTATGTATAAGCCATTGACCGTACAGTTTAAATTAATGTTAGATTTTAATAATTCAGACATATATGCACGTGTCGATACCACATGTTTATTTTTGTTTACATTATTTTATTTTTTTAAAAATATAGGAAGGGGGGGGGGGGTGATTCAAACTTATTAGGTAAGGGGTTTATTGACATTTTATAAACTTTTTTTATTTTATTTTTTTACCCTTTTATTCACAATTTTTTAGTCCACATAAATGACTATTCTTTGCAATTTTTGGATTGTAAACACTGAGTAATGCGGTTTCATAGAACAGTATTGATCAGTGTTATTGCCATGGCTTCCTTCAGCATTGGCGCACCGATCAGATGGCGTGGAGGCAAAGGCTCGGCTCCGCTGAGTTTAATTTTTTTTTGGGCAAATTTGATTGCGGCGTTAAGTGCCAGATTGGCATTAAAGACTGGTCCCGGCTACTGATAGCAGCTCAGACCAATTGTATTGACACAAGCTTAGCTCCTGAGCGTCCTTTATAGACCAGGAGCGGGTGCAGGGCGAACATTTACGCCCTGCGTTCCTACGGGGTTCAAGCCTACCTGTCACATCACAGAAAAAAAAATTAAATAATAATGCTTCTATATGTTACTCACTAGGTCATGCAGATGCTTTACATGTCTAGCGTCTGTATTTGGCTCACAAATCCCTCTATACTGCTGCTCACTCATTCTGACATCCACTGCTCAGGAAGTACAATATGAAGTACATAAATAGCTGCACACCTGTAGGCTATGTTCACACGGGTGGATCTTTTGCGAGTTTCCCACTGCAGGTTTTACGTAGCAGATCCCGTTGAAGTCAACCTATTCAGCGGTGGATTTTTCTTCGCGGCTCAAGTACAGCGGGAAAACTCAGAAAAGATCAGCCAGTGTGAACACGTACCCTACATTTTGCTAAATGATAAACTCTGCTCTGCTACATATGTATGCAATGTTATCTCACTGGGGTGTCTTGGTAACATCAAAGTATGGTTTCCCTTGAGCAAAGGTGGTCCTATACGAAAATCAGAAGTGATGATCGCACACAGTTGTCCGCCATTGCTTTAACATTGTAGACTGTGTGGTAACACTTGGGAAGCCATAAGGCTTCAGTACAGAGCTCAGGTCATTGTATGGTCAGCCTATGTCAGTGTTTCCCAAACAGGGTGCCTCCAGCTGTTGCAAAACTACAACTCCCAGCATGCCCGGACAGCCTTTGGCTGTCCGGGCATGCTGGGAGTTGTAGTTTTGCAACAGCTGGAGGCACCCCAGTTGGTAACCAGTGTCCTATGTCAATAGAGACTCTCTTACCATGACAGCACATGGACTCCAAATACAAGTGAGTGCACTACATGTCTGTTCCTTCATACACGCTACCGGATCACAGAAGAATAGTATTAAGCATGCAAAGTATTCAGATGTGCCTTTTTTCCTTTTATTTTAGCAGGTAAAAAAAAAAAGCCAGATTACCTTCATGAGTTGCCTTTTTTTTTTTTGTTTTTGTTGTTTTTTTTGTTACCAAGATCAAACCTCTCTCCGCCATGAATGTAGAATTTCTCCCGACTACGCTCGGATTCTGACCCTTTCTGGGAATCGACTCATTTCAAGAAAACAAACTGAATATTTAAGGTTTTTTTTTTTTTTGTTTGTTTTTTTAACCAAATGTTATCCCCTTTCTCCCCTCTTAAATATTCGAAATGCTTATCGCATATGGCATGCAATGGGTTAAAGAAAATGAATGAAAGTATTTATAAAAATATTCAGTCGTTGCACTTTGTATGTGGAAAGTTTTTTTTTTTTTTTTTTTGGGAGAGGGAGATCCTTAAGTGGACGGCGTCACCTGTGCCGGGCCAGCGGTCTGCATGGCTGCACCCGTAGGGGGTGCCAGGCAGAGGTGATGCATGCATTTTTGGGATCTTGCGATCACTATAGGTGTCCCCTCTTCCCCTTTTGGTAAAGCGGTTACAATATTTTTATTTTTGCAAATCAATTTGCTATTTGAATCCTGAAGTGAAGTATTGTGATTTGGGGGTGATCCAGTATCTGATCCAGTTATGCCTTACCAGTTCTGGATCCATCTTATTCTTCGATCTCGGTGTTTTCCAACCAGGGTGCCTCCAGCTGTGGCAAAACTACAACTCCCAGCATGCCCGGACATGCTGGAAGTTGTAGTTTTGCCACAGCTGGAGGCACCCTGGTTGGAAAACACTGTTCTGTCTGCTAGAAGTATAATAAGGGGGGAGGAATTCAATGATGCATGGAGGGGTAATTCGAGGATGACATAATTTCTTCCCCCTATGGTAGATCTTTCCAATAATTCTGATATTGATGGCGGGAATCTTTCAGATCTTTTCAGCAATGGGAGATTCCCTTAGGTCCTAACCAGTGGCTCATATATGGGGTATTCTGACCCTGTGGGACTGGTTAGGACCGGTGGAAATTTTATTGACAAACCTCTGAGTGGATAGACCCACCCACATCCCCTATAAAGGGGGAAGAATACTCCCGCCCCCTTGTGTTTTTTTTTTTTTTTTGTCCTTTGGACAGGTTCAGGACTGGTGGTGGTCCATTTGAGACCTCTTTCTTATATCTGTGTTTCACATACCTCTGGCATTTCTGCCACTCTTCCATCTTTCTGGCCGCATATCGATCTCTGCAGTGTCTCCAGCTCTGCGCAGCACTCTCACTTCTTCTGCTTTTACTTTCTCTTTCACCAGAGCCTGCTCAGTCGGTGGGCGGAGTTTCTTCCCTGATACGCGCGCGCTTCCTGTAGCAGGGCTGACTCAAACTGGCGTCTCACGTCACTTCCGGTCCCGGCCAGCAAGTTTTCTATGCCTAAACTTTTTTTTTTATTATTTAACTGTCTGAGTTTTGTTACTTGCAGTGTTCTGCAACCTCTTACATGGTCCTATTTGTTTCTTAGTTTGCTTGGCATATAAAAATGTTATATTTGATCCTCCCCCTTAGGGGGTGGAGCCTAGTCTTGGTGTCCAGGAGGCTATTTAAACCTGCTCTGTCTCCTGGAGCGGTAGGTCTAATCTCAAGTTGTGCTTAACTTGGTGTTATAGCTTTGCTATATATCTGTATTCGGCGTTTGTTGACTTTATTTTTTTAATTTTTTTTTTTTTTTTTTTTTTAGCTTTCTTGGTAAGGATTTTCCTTTTCAGGGTTAAAATCAATTATTTTTTCCACCTTCCCATTTTTAATCCTCCCATCCAGAAGACAGAGCATGTCTTCTGCTGATGGCACCAGGGACGCGCCATCTAAAAAGGCCACCTCCAAGAGGAAACTTCTGCAGTGCCATGATTGCCAGGCACTCCTGGAGGATAATCATCAATTCTCTTGCTGCCCATCCTGCCGTGCAAGAAGTCAGGCCCAACAAGAGCCATCCATACAAGACATGGTGGTCTGGGTGAAGGACTTTCTCTTCTAATATGTACACAATGGGAAACTCCATAGAAGAATTAAAACAACTGGTAGCTGCCAAGCGTACTAAACCATCCTCGCCACCAAGATCAATGGAGGTGTCTGGGGAAGCAGCCTCTGAAGATTCTCAGTCTTCGTCCTCTGAACAAAACAAATTTCAATATCTCTTTTTCCCTGAGAAAACTCAGTGGCTGCTGAGGACCATCAGGTCGGGGGACTGTGATGCTGAAGGGGGTGAAGCCTCTACATCTGCCTCTAAAGAGCCAAGGGCTTTTAAAGCAGATGATTCCCTCTTGTTTTTAATAAAGGCTGAGTGGAAGAAGCCGTAGAAGGGTCGTGTTCTTACCAAACGGTTTAAGAGCATGTTCCCATGCAGAAGGACCAAGTGTTTTCCCGAGGAACACATTCCTAAGGTGGATTTGGCCACCACTAAATTATCTAAGAGGACCATCGTTCCTTCGGATGATGGCTCTAGCCTCCAGGATCCCATGGACTGCAAGGCCGACTGCGCCTTCACGTGTGCTTAGTCGACTGCCTCTGTTTCAGCTTCTGTGGCTATAGCTTCCATTGAGGTAGCCAAATTTCTGAATGCTAGGTTCTCTCAGATCCAAGCTGATCTACACCAGGGGGTCTCTAGGGATAACATCCTGGTTCTTGCAAGACCATTAGTCTTGCGATTGATTTCTTATGTGATGCCGCCCCTCAACAATTAAAGTTAGCTGCAACAACCATGGCTCTTGCTTCCGAGGGCCGTCGCCCATTGTAGCTCAAGCCCTGCAGGTCAGATACCTCCTCTAATCACACACTTTGTGCCATTACCTATGAGCCTGTCATCTTATTTTTGACCGAGCTTGACCCCATTTTGGAAGGGCTGTCTGATAGGAAAGGGAAGTCTCTTCCTCAGCAGCCCTTTTGTGGTCGAGGCAGGCGTTATGGGAACAGGTCAGGTTCCCAAACCAGAACCCAAAGGTCTAGCATTGTCTTTCAGTGGGAGGAACCTAGGGCCTACCGCACCAGCATATGGTCTCACAAGGGGTCTGAGGATCTCATCTTGGTACTTAATGGCAGTCAGGCTACCTCTAGCAAGCACATGGAGGGAGATGCGGCCCCCCCCCAAAGAAATGACACCCCACACCATTACTGACCCACCGCCAAACCGGTCATGCTGGAGGATGTTGCAGGCAGCAGAACATTCTCCACGGCGTCTCCAGACTATGTCACCTGTGCTCAATGTGAACCTGCTTTCATCTGTGAAGAGCACAGGGTGCCATTGGCAAATTTGCCAACCTTGGTGTTCTCTGGCAAATGCCAAACGTCCTGCACGGTGATGGGATGTAAGCACAACCCCCACCTGTGGACGTCAGGCCCTCATACCACCCTCATGGAGTCTTTCTGACCATTTGAGTATACACATGCACATTTGTGGCCTGCTGGTGGTCATTTTGCAGGGCTCTGACAGTGCTCCTCCTGCTCCTCCTTGCACAAAGGCGGAGGTAGCGGTCCTGCTGCTGGGTTGTTGCCCTCCTACAGCCTCCTCCACATCTCCTGATGTACTGACCTGTCTCCTGGTAGCGCCTCCATGCTCTGGACACTACGCTGACAGACACAGCAAACCTTCTTGCCACAGCCCGCATTGATGTGCCATCCTGGATGAGCTGCACTACCTGAGCCACTTGTGTGGGTTGTAGACTCTGGCTCATGCTACCACTAGAGTGAAAGCACCACCAGCATTCAAAAGTGACCAAAACATCAGCCAGGAAGCATAGGAACTGAGAAGTGGTCTGTGGTCACCACCGACAGAACCACTCCTTAATTAGGGGTCTCTTGCTAATTGCTTGTAATTTCCACCTGTTGTCTGTTCCATTTGCACAAGTGTGTGAAATTGATTGTCAATCAGTGTTGTTTCCTGAGTGGACAGTGTGATTTCACAGAAGTGTCATTGACTTGGAGTTACATTGTGTTGTTTAAATGTTACCTTTATTTTTCTGAGCAGTGTAGTTTCCGTGGTGGCAGCTTTGAGACTTCAGGGATTAACCATAGTCCCTTATCTAGACAATTGGCTTCTTAAATCCTCCTCTCAGGCGATCCTATCCCAACATATTCAGACAGCTGTATCCTTCCTTCCTTCACCAACTAGGCTGGATAATCAACTGGAACAAATCCAATCTCCAACCAGCCACCTCAGTGAAATTCCTGGGGTTCCTTCTGGACTCTGTAGAGATGACAATTCATCTAACTCCCGAAATAAAGCTACAGGTTCAGGATACAGTCCAATCTCTCTTAGTTCCCAAGAAGGTAACAATTCGCTATCTAATGAGAAAAAGAACAAACAGGGAGGCACCAGGTCACAAAGTTTCCTGAGAGAGATAGGTGTGATTCTGGATTGAGCTGAGTTAAACCTCACCCATTTGTCGGCCGTTCATATCCGGGGAACTCTCAATGTCCATAGCAGACCACCAGAGCAGCGGTCTTCCAACTGGAGAGTGGTCTCTCCCTCCAGACATCTTTCATCAGATGACGCTCAGGTGGGGTATGCCAGAGATCGATCTCATGGCAACAAGGTTCATCGCCAAGGCGGAGAGATTCTGCTCCTTTTAACAGGGAAGACAATCCTGTGGCGGTAGACGCTCTCTCAATCCTGTGGAGGTTGAGGCTGGCCTTACATCATCCCTTTTTTTTTTGCCTTGATCCCGAGGGTATTGATGAAAATCAGGCAGGACCAAGCCTCTGTGATAGCCATCATTCCAAACTGGCCCAAAAAGCTTGGTTCTCTCAACTCATTCAGATGAGTCAAGGTCAATTTTGGAGGCTTCCCCCAGAGCAAGCAATAGTGTCAGGGGACACTCACAGCTGCTCAAACCTACAAATGTTCAACCTGACAGCTGATCAGTCCCTTCCACTCTTAGAAGGGCTTTCAGGAGTGGTCTTAAAGACTCTATCGCACTCCAGATCTGAAGCTATTACAAAAGCTTATGGAAGAATTTGGAACATTTTCTTGTCATGGTGTCACCTGTGCCAACTATCCTCCAAGAATCCTTCCATTCCTACCATTCTTCAATTCTTGCAAGACTGGTTGGACAAAGGTTTATCATCTTCCACCCTTAAAGTGCAAGTTCTGTTATCTCGGCCGCCCTCCATAAAGGTCTCTTTCTCAAGACCCCCTAATTAGAAGATTCCTGAAAGGAGCTTCTAGAATAAAGCCTACATTCATCTGACCTATCCCTGCATGGGATTTATCTGTTGTGCTCAGGGGGTTATCATCTCCCCCCTTTGAGCCTTTAGAGGAGGTGGATCTAAGTTACTTACACTCAGTTACCTTTTTGTTGGCCATCACCTTTGAAAAATTAGTCAGTGAACTTCAAGCCTTTTCAGCCTTTGAGCCTTCAGTTCCCCCTGGACAAGGTGGTTCTTAAGTTTTTGCCTATTTTTATTCCTAAAGGGCCAACTTTTCCGAACATCAACCAGGTTATTTCTCTTCCTGTGTTAGCTCCTCTCCCCTCCTCGGAAGAAAATAGAGGCCTTCGTACCCTTGACTTATCGAGATGTCTCAGGATTTTCTTGGATCGATCCAAGGAATTCCGTAAGGATGAAAACCTTCTTATCCCTTTTTATAGTGCCCGGAAGGGACACAAGGCTGCCAAACCAACTGTCGAGGAAGCTATTCAGGAGTCCCATGTTTCTCAGGGTCTGGAGCCCCCTGACTTTGTTAAAGATTACTCTACGAGAGCAGTAGCTACTTCTTTTGCAGAGAGAAGCTCGATTGCTTTGGAACTTATTTGTAAGTCAGCTCCCTGGAGTGCACACTCCACTTTTATCTCACACTATAGAGTGGATGCTAGAATAGCTAGCTATTCCTCATTTGGGCGGTCAGTATTATCCTCCGCCAGGCATGAGTGCCCTCCCATGGGGTTATCTGCTAAATCCCCATCTGTGCCACTGGTTAGGACGTAAGGGAATCGTTAATTTCTAATGATAATTTATTTTCCCTTAGTCCAAACAGTGGCACAACAATCCCTCCCTTTTCTTTTTATTCTATTTTTTACGTGCTACTACACAAGGGGGCAGGGGTATTCCTCCCCCTTTATAGGGGACTTGGGAGGGTCTATCCACTCGCTTAGGTTTGTCAATAAAATTTCCACCGGTCCTAACCAGTTCCACAGGGGCAGAATACCCCATATGTGCCACTGTTAGGACTAAGGGAAAACAAATTATCGTTAGAAATTAACGATTTTAGTTTTCGGACTGGCCTCTGATGGCGGACGGCATGGGTCGTCAGATGACTTATCAGGTTTCCGCAGTGTTTGTACAGATGTCTAAGAGCCACGTTTCCTTTCTTTCCTGTCTTGTGGCCTTTTACTGTGCTTTGTATCTGTGTTCTGAACAGATGTAATAAATTTACAGTAGTCTTAATCAGATGATCTATTTCTATTATTGTTTTGTGTAAGAATCTGCTACTAATGTGTGATCTGTGGTTTCTCCTTCAATTTAACACTGTTTGCGCTATACATCGCCAAACTGGTAGAACGATATATACCGTCATATCGTAGCATATCCATTGATTTCAATTGACTGAACATTGGGGGAGATTTATCAAAAAAAAAAAGTTGCTGAGTTGTCCATAGCAACCAATCAGATCATTTCTTTCATTTTTGAAAAGGCCTCTGAAAAATGAAAGGAGCGATCTGATTGGTTGCTATGGGCAACTCAGCAACTTTTCCTCTGGACAAGTTTTATAAATCTCCCCCGTAGTCTGCAAAATAACAGTAAAGATTTAGAAATGGATCAAACATTAGGCTACTATTAGGCTTTGTTTACATGGAGTAAAGTGTGCAGAATATCCGCATTTGAATGTTCCGCTGCTACTAGGACTGGTCGGAAATCCGAAGAAACAACGAACATGTTCATTGTTTCTGTGGACACAGAAATCAAGATTTCTGCGGCAGATGTTTTTGCTGTGGAAATTCTGCAGTGTGCACAGTACAGCAGGATCCTGTTTTAAATCGGTGGGACGCTGCTGCAGCGGAATTTCCAGGCAGAATATATTCACAAAATTATACTGTGTGAACATAGCCTTAGACTACGTGTTTTGTTGGTCCATTGAAGTCTATGAAACCCCGTTAGGTCCATATGAAGTGGTCAGAATGTCAAAAACAAGAAGTGGGCTATTTTATGCATTTTATGTAGAACCTATAGACTTTAGTGCAGTGGTCTCCAACCTGTGGACCTTCATATGTTGCAAAAGGTTGTCTGAGCATGCTGGGAGTTGTTATGGAACAGCTGGAGGCACACTGGTTGGAAGACACTGCTCTAGTACATCAATACACAGATACACAGATGTTGTACCGCACAGCAGGGTACTGGATTTTCTTATTCTATGTCTCTAGGAAGCGACAGGTACACTTTACAGCACTGGTCTCCAAACTGCAGACCTCAAAATGTTGCAAAACTGCAACTCCCAGCATGTAGATTTGCTGCACCTGGAGGTGCACAGTTTGGAGACCACTACCATATGGATATGTTTTTTGTATAGACCATGAGATATATAGAAAACTTGCTTGTTAATGCCAGTTGTCACTAGGGGGCAGCCTTCACTACACTAAGAAGGTGATTGCTTAGACCAGTGGTCTCCAAACTGTGGTCCCCCAGATGTTAGGAGTTACAGTTTTGCAACATTTCCGAGGGCCGCAGTTTGGAGACCACAGACTGAAAAGGAGCCCTGTGCCCTTTTATTCTGTATTCATGTCCTCTCATTAGGATTAACATATATCCTGTTCTGACAACCAATTTAAAAGTGTCCGCCATTGCTACAAAACAGTAAACAAAGGACAATATTTCACTTTTTTTTCCTTGTACCACTTTAACCCATTAGGGACCCTTTTTTGCAATTCTGACCCCTGTCACTTTATGCATCAATAGCTCTGGGATGCTTTTACCTTCTGATTCAGAGATTTGTTTTTCCGTGACATATTCTACTTTAACATATCAGATGGCTTCTTTCATTTTTAACAAGACCTCTGCAAAATGAAAGTAGCGATCTGGTTGCTATGGGCAACTGGGGAACTTTTCCTTTGCACAGTTTTTGATAAATCTCCTCCAATATGTCTACTATATGTTGGCATCATAAAGTTGACATCTTTTAACTTTTTGAAGACATTAGAAGGTTTCAAAGTATAGCAGCAATGTTCAAAAATTTTCCCAAAAATTTCAAAATCTTAATTTCTCAGGGAAAATCAAAAGTGGTATAAGGAAACAAGCCCCCCAAAATGTGTAGCCCAATTTCTCTCGACTATGGAAATACCTCATATGTGAAAGAGCAACTGTGGGATTTTGGCGAGCAAATTTTGCTGTCATGGTATTTGGGGGCCATGTTGCATTTAGGAAGCTCTTTTACAGAGAGAATTTTGCTGGAATTGAAGTCGGGGGCCGTGTGCATTTACAAACCTCCCATGGTGCCAGAACAGCAGAAACCCCCCACATGTGACCCCATTTTGGAAATTACACCCCTCCAGGAACGTAACAAGGGTTACAATGAGTACTTACATCTCACAGGTTTTTTGAACAGTGGGCCGTAGAAGTGAACAATGTGATTTTTTTTTTACACTATATTGATAGTGTTACCCCAAATTTTTCGTTTTCACATGGGGTAACGGGAAGAGGCCCTGCAAAATATGTAGTGCAATTTTGCCTGTGAAAAAAAATACACCATATCTGGATGTAAAGCGCTATGCAGGCACACTGCAATGCTCAGAATTAGAGATGAGCGAACTTACAGTAAATTCAATTCGTCACAAACTTATCGGCTCCGCGGTGGCTGACTTTTCCTGCATAAATTAGTTCAGCTTTCCGGTGGGCTGGAAAAGGTGGATACAGTCCTCGGAAAGAGTCTCCTAGAACTCTATCCACCTTTTCCAGTCCACGGGAGCACCTGAAAGCTGAACTAATTTATGCAGGAAAAGTCATCAACTGCCGAGCCGAGAAGCTTGTGACGAATCGAATTTACTGTAAGTTCGCTCATCTCTACTCAGAATAGAAAGAGCGCCATTGGGCTTTTGGAGTGAAAAGTTTGTTGGAATTGAAGTCTAGGGCCATGTGCATTTACAAACCTCCCATGGTGCCAGAACAGCAGAAACCCCCCACATGTGACACCATTTTGGAAAGTACACCCCTCCAGGAACGTAACAAGGGGTACAGTGAGTACTTACATGTCACAGGTTTTTTTGAACAGTGGGCCGTAAAAGTGAAAAATGTGATTTATAACACTGAATTGCTGGTATTAACTAAAAAATTTTAGTTTCACAAATAGTAAGAGAAAAAAAAAAGCTCCACAAAATTTGTAGCCCAATTTCTCCAGAATAAGGAAATACCCCATATATGGCGGTAAAGCACTATGTGGGTGCCCTGCATCCCCAAGAGGATAAAACTAGCGCAGGCAGCCATGGAGCTGTCGACATCCTGATTTTGCTATCCGTCGAGTATATATGATAGAATGCATCAAAAGCACACTGTAACGGATTACTTGATATACCCAGAGATTTGCATCGGTAAAACGTAGCGCAATGAATTGCACATCCAAATGCTTATTCAGGTGCACGCGCTTACATACGTCTCTCATTTAAAACAATGTAAAAAAAAAAAATTATATATATATATACATATATATAGATTAGTTAGGAATAGCCGTATTAGTCCAGTGATGCAAAAATATCTACCGTATATCTCTAAAATCGGCACCTTGTAGTCTATTGCCTTTCTGGATCATTGGAAAAACAAGAACATAAGAAAGAAAAAGCAAACATGTGCGCCATTCTAATACAGAAAATAAACAGAAACCACCTAAACAAAATGACAACTGTGGACCTCCAGCTATTGCAAAACTACAACTCCCAGCGTGCCCGGACTTGTAGTTTTGCAACAGCTGGAGACACACAGTTTGGGGTCCCCACAACCCTATGGATATTTTTTTTTGTATATCCCATGAGATGTCTTGGTACATATGACAAACAAGCACCAAAAACCTGCAATAATATCTCATTATTAATGCCAAAGCTGTCACTTGGGGGCAGCCTTCACAACACGGAGAAGGTGATTGCTTATGCCAGTGATTGCTTATATCACAGTCTCCAAACTGTGGTGCTGCAGATTAGAGATGAGCGAATTTACAGTAAATTCGATTCGTCTCGAACTTCTCGGCTCGGCAGTTGATGACTTTTCCTGCGTAAATTAGTTCAGCCTTCAGGTGCTCCGGTGGGCTGGAAAAGGTGGATACATTCCTAGGAAAGAGTCTCCTAGGACTGTATCCACCTTTTCCAGCCCACCGGAGCACCGGAAAACTGAACTAATTTATGCAGGAAAAGTCATCAACTGCCGAGCCGAGAAGTTCGTGACGAATCGAATTTACTGGAAGTTCGCTCATCTCTACTGCAGATGTTGCTAAACTACACCTCCCAGCATGCCCAGACAGCCGTTGGCTGTCTGGGCATGCTGGGAGGTGTAGTTTTGCACCAGCTGGAGGTTCAGTTTGGAAACCTATGGCTTATATGTCTCCTCTCTGTACACTTATCAGCTGGAATTAAAGGGGTTAGCCAGGATTAAAAAACAAAAAACAGTGCCACATCTGTCCTCAGGTTGTGTGTGGTATTTCAGCTCGGTTTCATTGAAGTGAATTGAGCCAAGTTGTAATACCACATACAACCTGAGGGCAGATGTGGTGCAGTTTTGGGAAGAAATTAGCTCTGTTTTTCTATTTTTGGATGATCCCAAGATTATAAATTATAATTTATCCACAGCACAGGAAATAACTAGCTGATCATTGTTCGTCTGACCAAATGTCCCCCATGATAAGGAAGCTTTTGTCGCTAATTCTCATGCGCTGAACTCAACTGTGTTCAGAAGTCCCATAGACAGTAAGTAAGTGGAGTATTGGGCGAGCATGCGTGCTATGGAAATGACCTTTCTGGTGACGATTGACCGCCATCTTTGTTATAATTGGAACCCTTACTGATAAGTTATCCCCCTTAAGGGTATGTTCACACTACGGATTATGAACGGAATTCTGCGAGCGGAGATTCCGTCCATAATCCATAGTGTGAACATACCTTTAGGCGGTATGGACTGCGCGGCACTGCGCCGTCACCATTGATGGCTATGCAGTGTTTGCGGACTTACGCGCAAGGAATGAACATGTTCTTTCTTTGCGCTGAACAATTTCAGCGGCGGAATTGTCCGCCGCTGAAATTGCTCGGTGTGAACGGGTTTCACGGAAACCCATTCACACTGATGTTTATGTTCTCGGCGCGCAATTCCGTGGGGAATTACGTAGTGTGAACATACCCTAACCAAGGGGGAGATTTATCAAAACCTGTGCAGAGGAAAAGTTGCCCATAGCAACCAATCAGATTGCTTTTTTCATTTTGCAGAGGCCTTGTTGATAATAAAAGAAGCAAGCTGATTGGTTGCTATGGGCAACTCAGCAACTTTTCCTCAGCACATTAGTTGGTATCATCCCTTTGTGTGTGGCACATCAATGTTGTATTATTTTGTATTAGTATTTTGCTATAAAAAGTGCTATATGTATTTCAGTTCTGGTTACTAGGGTGGTTTGCAGCAACAACAACAACAACAACAAAAAAGACGTAAAGCAAACTACAAGAAGCGCTACTGAGCAGCTGGACGGACGGCACGCATGCGCGCGAGCATTGTAGTTCTGCGGCTGGATAGACACGCGCATGCGCACTGCTCACGCTCCCGCCATGGCGGAAGAGTCGGGAGTGTTCGTGCGGGAGTTGGAGCGGCGGGACGGTTCGGTGCTGGAGATCCGGCAGCTGAGCTCCGGGGATGTGGGCTGTGTGGTGTGGGACGCCGCCATCGTCCTGTCCAAGTTCTTGGAGCGGCGGGAGAGCGCGGAGCCCGGGCTGTTCCCGGGGAAATACGTGCTGGAACTGGGCTCGGGCACCGGCATTGTGGGCATCATGGCGGCCACCCTGGGGTGAGCAGGAGAACTACAAGTCCCAGCATGCCTTAGAATGCTCTGTCCTTTATAGAAGGTGTCTCCAATCTGTGGCCCTCCAGCTGTTACAAAACTACAATTGTCTGGGCATGCTGGGAGTTGTAGTTTTCCAATAGCTGGAGGTCCACAGTTTGGAGATGACGTAACTAAACTACAAGTCCCAGAATGCTTTTCTAACCAATCCAAGATTGACACTGCAAGTCATTGTTTTCAAACCAGGGTGCCTCCAGCTGTTGCAAAACTACAACTCCCAGCATGCCCGGCCGCCATGACATGGGGATGTAGTATACGTCATGGTCACACGGCGGAATTTCTGAGCAGAATCCAACTGAAAAAATTCCACTTGAAAATACTGTTGCAGCAGAGTCCCATTGTTTTCAATGGAATCCTGCTGCACCTTGCACATAACAGAATTTCCATGGTGCAAAATTCCAATTTCAGTCTCCGCATAGCATTGACGTGTCAATTATTTCTGCAGAATCCGCTCGGAAATACATTGCTGTCTATGGAGATGGTGCCTTTCTAAGCCATCCTAGCACCTTATGCCAGCGCCGTGTGGACATTGCCTAAGGCCAGTTCACAATTGCGCAACTACAACTCCCAGCATGTCCTGACAGCCTGTAGAGCCCAATTTATAGTACATAGAACTATTAAATCCCTTTTAAAAGGTCAGTGGGACTGGTGGGTTATTAAAGGGATAGAGAGAGAGATATGAGAGATATAGATATGAAAAAAAAAAATATATATATATATATATATATATATATATATATGATGAGCGAACTTACAGTAAATTCGATTCGTCACAAACTTCTCGGCTCGGCAGTTGCTGACTTTTCCTGCATAAATTAGTTCAGCTTTCCGGTGCTCCGGTGGGCTGGAAAAGGTGGATACAGTCCTAAAAAAGAGTCTCCTAGGAATGTATCCACCTTTTCCAGCCCACAGGAGCACCGGAAAGCTGAACTAATTTATGCAGAAAAAGTCATCAACTGCCGAGCCGAGAAGTTCGTGACGAGTTGAATTTACTGTAAGTTCGCTCATCTCTAATATATATATTCTACATTAGTTCCATAATACAATACGTAATAAATCCCCTTTAAAAGGTCAGTGGGACTGTATATATATATATATATATATATATATATATATATATATATTTGTATTTTATTTTATGTATTCATATTTATTATTTTCGGCATTAGTTCCATATTACAATACGTGCAGTCCTATGCCCCCTGGTCACACCCTGATCTCCAACCATCCTTTATTCTTACAGAGCCAACGTCACTGTGACCGATCTTGAAGATTTGCAAGATTTGATGAAAAAGAACATCGAAAGCAACTCGGCCCTGATCACTGGATTTTGCCAAGCGAAGGTATTAAAATGGTTTGTATTTCACTCACCTGGAAAATTGGCGCAGATGTCTCTATGTATTATTTGAGATTGGCAAAAAATAAAAATAAAAAAAAAGTTTTTACAAATTTGTGTTTTTTTTTTTGTATTTTGTTATTTCAGGGGTGAGGACATTGTGGATATCTCCCCGTATCCTGACTATATCCTGATGGCCGACTGCATCTACTATGAAGAGGTGTGTGAAGATTTTATTACAGGGATTCCCCACAGGTTAGCAAGTTGCTCTGATAAACCAAACTGGCTGGACGTGTGAGCCGGTGTTTCCTGACCAGGGTGCCTCCAGCTTTTGCAAAACTACAACTCCCAGCATGCTGGGAGTTGTAGTTTTGCAATTATTATATACATTGCCTTGCATAAGTATTGACATTTTGCTACTATTACAACATACTGGTGCAAAACTACAACTCCCAGCATGCCCGGACAGCCAAAGGCTGTCCGGGCATGCTGGGAGTTGTAGTTTTTCTTTACAATTATTGAATATATTTCCTTGCATAAATATTTAAATTTTTGCTACGGTTACATACTGTGGTTTAAATAAACCTTTACCATTTGATTAAGACAACATGCATAGTACTTAATAATAATACTTAGGACTTAAAGGGGCACTCCGGTGGAAAACATTTTTTTTTTTTTTTTTTTTTTTGTGCCAGAAAGTTAAACAGATTTGTAAATTTACTTCTATTAAAAAAATCTTAATCCTACCAGTACTTATTAGCAGCTGTATACTGCAGAGGAAATTATTTTCTTTTAGGGTGCGTTCCCACAGGGCGTATACCCAGCGTATTTGACGCTGCGCAAAATTTATGGCAGCAGCGGGAAATACGCTGCGTATCCCTTGCTCACTATACACACAGGGCTTTCCGGCGGCAGCCCTATGTGTGTAGTGAGTTTTGGAGGCGGAGCCATATGCCGGCGTGTCTGTGACGCGCGGCTCTGCCTCCAAAACTCACTACACACATAGGGCTGCCGCCGGAAAGCCCTGTGTGTATAGTGAGCAAAGGGATACGCAGCGTATTTCCCGCTGCTGCCATAAATTTTGCGCAGCGTCAAATACGCTGCGTATACGCCCTGTGGGAACGCACCCTCAGGATTTATTTTCTGTCTGTCCACAGTACTCTCTGCTGACACCTCTGTCCATTTTAGGAACTGTCCAGAGTAGGAGAAAATCCCCATAGCAAACCTCTCCTGCTCTGGACAGTTCCTAAAATGGACAGAGGTGTCAGCAGAGAGCACTGTGGACAGACAAATTAAATAAAAAAAAGAAAAGATTTTCCTCTGTATTATACAGCTGCTAATAAGTACTGAAAGGATAAAACATTTTTAGTAGAAGTAATTTACAAATCTGCTTAACTTTCTGGAGCCAGTTGACTTAAAAAGACCTAAAAAAAAAGAAAGTTTCCACCGGAGTACCCCTTTAATAATAATAATAATAATAATGTTGGACCATTAAATAAAATCGCAATTAAATCAATTTATAACTGCGGTTATACCATGAGAAAATTCCCTGTTCTGGGAGGGGAAGGGGCGAACACTTTTGCAAGGCACTGTAAAAAAAATAAATATATATATATTTATATATATATATATATATTTTTTTTCTACATTTATCCTTTTATAGTCTATTCACATGTACAGTATTTTGCGCAGATTTGATGCACAGGATTTTCTGCTGCAGATTTCAATGTAAACTAAACATAGTTTCAAATCTGCGCAGAATACTGTATGTGTGAATAGACCCTTAAAGGGTTGTATAGGTTTGCAAAAACATGGCTGCTTACTTCCATGAACAGCGCCTCTCCTGTCCACAGGTTATGTGCATTATTGCAGCTTCAATCCATTCCCATCATTGTAGCACCACTGTAATACCAGACACAACCATGTGGCAGCTAAACTAAAGCGGCCGTTTTTTGTTTGTTTTTTATATATTTTTTTTTAAATTCACCTTCCTTATAACACAGTCCCTAAAGCCATTACTGAAGACCCTGAGGGACCTGGCAAGTAGCGAGACTTGTATTTTATGCTGTTATGAAGAGCGGACCACCGGGAAGAATCCCGAAATAGAACGGAAGTTTTTTGAGGTAAGAACTATATGATTTTCATAACTATTTACCCTTTCCTAATGGTTGTAGTTGGTCCTATGCACAAAGACTGTTCTCCAACCTGTGACTGTCCAGCTGGGAGTTGTAGTTCTCCAACAGCCACAAGTAGGAGACCACTGACCTAGAACATGAAGCCCTGGAGATCTGCTATGGTAGGAATGATATGGTTTATTCACTAACACACACGGGTGCTTTCATATGGAAGTCCCCCTATCTGTATATATTTGGTAGCCGTGACAGCGCCCGTTGCCAGTTTTCACCCTGCTTTCCTTTCACCCAGAATGGCAAGGATCTGTATCATTATACACGGTTACTTTGCTTTCTGTCTTCTTCTATTCATTGAGGGTCACAGTAATTCTATCCGTCCCATAATTCTAGCATCATAGTCAAGAACCAGAAAGATCAGGATGATCACAGTTGCACCTTCCCGTCTCACTGTGTTTCCTTTTTTGCAGCTGCTGAAAATTGATTTTGACTATGAGGAAGTGCCCATTGATACACACGATGAGGAGTACCGGAGCGAGGACATTCATATTCTACAAATCTACAGGAAAAAATAAGTAAGTTCTGTGTTGTGAAGGTTCCTCCCTGTTTATTTCTTATAGGGGTGCTCTTCGGCTGTCTGGGCATGCTTGGAGTTGTACTTTTGCAAAAGCTGGAGACTCAATGTTTGGAAAACATTGGTGTTACAAAAAGCTCTGCAATTTCCTCAATTCCTCAGACTTTTTGTTTTATTTTCTCACAATTTGCAAGGGCACTCTAAGCTATTCAAAGATCGTAAATCCCTCATAGTCCTGATCATATCATACAATTATACTATAGATACATGTAGACAAAAAAAAGTGTGGCAGTCAGGATTTCGGGATGTAATTTCATAATGTCTCCATTAATTGACTGCAAACAGAGGTTTTACACTTCTGACCTTTTTATCTTGGTTCAAATCGCCAACATACAGGTACAGTTTAAGGGTTAAAGGATACCTCTCATGATCTTGTTAAATGTTATAATCCTCCCAGGTCACTGCCCCCATCATGATAAACCTCCCCCGGCCTTTATTTTTTTATTTTTTTGTTTGTTTTCTACCTTGATATTGCTTTGTATTTTCTGCTCAGTCTCCGTCAGATTCACAGACTGTGAAGGGGCGTTCCCCAGCAGGTGTGACATCATCTGAAGCCATACAGGGGATAACTTCCTCCCTCACTCAGTTACACACAGCCCAGAGCAGTTGAGTGGGAGATGAGCTATGATTGGCTAAGGCTGCACCCCCCAAGAGATAGGGGGAAATGTGCTTTGGACAAGTAGGGAGACACCTAGTGGCAGCTTCTTTAAACACAAAACTTAAATTTTTTTCAAGTACATTAGAAAGATTTATTTACCATAAGGAGTGGAATAGCAAAAATTAGTTTTAATGACAGTGCCCATTTAATCATTGTAATAATTTCACTCATCCCGAAGCACAGGGCTACACAGAGATGTTTGGTCTCATGGTGCTCATGCTAAAATCTTGGGATGGACTGAACTTTAAAGCGGTACTCCGAAAGATTTAAAAAAAAAAAAAACGTTTTCAAATCAACTGGTGCCAGAAAATTATACAGATTTGTAAATTATGTCTTATTTATAAATTCTAATCATTCCAATACTTATCAGCTGCTCAATGCTGCAGAGGAAGCTGTGTAGTTCTTTCCAGACGGAGCACAGTGCTTTCTGCTGACACCTCTGTCCATGTCAGGAACTGTCGTTTGCTATGGGGATTTGCTCCCACTCCTGACCATTCCTAACAAAGGTGCTGCAGAGAGCACTGTGGTCAGACTGGAAAGAACAACACAACTTCCTCTGGAGCATACAACAGCTGATAAGTACTAGAAGGGTTAAGATTTTTAAATAGAAGTGATTTACAGATCTGTATAACTTTCTGCCACCAGTTTAATTGAAAAATAAATTTTCCCACCAAAGTAGCCCTTTAATGCAAACCTGAAGGTCCCCAGAAACTCATAGGCCATCCCTGGGACCTGACAGGTAAGGAAAACAGCGTTCCAATACTGCTCTTCTCAGCCGTCTGCAATGATGCAGAGAGTTCATAACTAAATTTAAAAGGGGTACTCCACTGGCCAGCATTCGGAACAGTGTGCGCACTGCGGGGGTCGGCCATGCCCCCTTGTGTCGTCGAGCCACTCCCCCTCATTGCAAGTCTATGGGAGTGGCGTGGCGGCCACCACACCCCCTCCCATAGACTTGCAATGAGGGAGCGTGGCCTGATGTCAGCAGTGTGCACAGAGTTCGGAACTCAATGTTCCGAGTGCTGGCCAGTGGAGTACCCCTTTAATTGTCACTGGCCGTGACTGTTTTTCAGCCACAGGAAAGGGGGATGCTGTGTGCTGTTGTATACATCTAATTCAAATCCTTGTGTGCAGACCTTGAATAACTTAAAAGGTATTATAAAGCCCCAAAAACATCCCATGTACACAGGATAGGGAATAATCATCTGATCTCAGATGAGAAAAAAAATTCTGGCTGGATAACCCCTTTTAGCCCTACGTCTCACACATGTGCAGGGTATTTCATGCTGCGGGAAATGTGCTGCATACGCGCTATGAGCAGACACACAGGGCTTTCCTGCAGCACCCTTTGTGTGCAGTAAGGTTTGAAGGAGAGCTGAACGCACAGATATAACTATGATGTGGGGACCAGCCTCCAAACCTTACTGCACACACAGGGCTGCGGTGGTGGGGAAGCTCTGTCTGTCTGCTTTTAGTACGTACGCAGCATATTTCTTACTGCATATGAGGTGTGTGTGTGTGTGTGCATACCCTTTTATTAGTATTTTTTTTCCCTATATTACACTGCTCTTCTCTTATCCCAGTATTGTGTATCACAAGGATTATGGGGTTTGCAGAGTTTTTTATGACTTATGTTTTCTCTTTCTTCAGCTCTTTAAAAATGTAAAAAGAAAAATTGGACCGAAAAGTCATCATCGCTTCATCAGCGTTACTGGAGCCGTATGCTGTGATAAGACACTGGTAAATGTGTGCCGGATGGCGGAGGGGACATTGGTAGAGGATGAGATTATGGTTTAGGTGTATTTTGCAGCCACCTGTAGGTTCTTCCTACCCCTGCACATCACTGAGGAAGAGACTGTGCCCCTGGGGGGAGGGTTAAAGGAGACAGTCTACACTAGTGATCTCCAGCCAGAATTCCCCAGGACACAGCTATAACACCTTGCACATTTACAATAAGGGTACATTCAGACGAGCGGATTTACAGTGTATTTTACGCTGCTGAAGGACCTCTGTATGGTGTCCTTACATGTGCCTGCTCGGAGCGGCAATACGCCACTGCGTGCAGACACACTGAAGCGATGTGCGAGTCGCTGCACATGCATGGTGTACTCGCACATATCGCGGCTGCTCCCCCTGCTCAATGAGCTAGGCCGAGAGCTTCAGCAATGTGAGAGTATACTGCGCACACCGAATCGCACGTCACAGTGTGTCTGCTCGTAGCGGCGTATTGCTGCTCCAAGCAGGCACATGTAAAGGCAGCATATAAAGATCCTGCAGCGTAGGATCCGCAGCGAAATATGCGCGGAAAATCCGCTCGTCTGTACGTACCCTAAAAAGGCAAAATGGTGCTGAACCAGAACTGTAGAAGCTTTATCCATCGGGACAACAAACTTATTGGAGGCAGGAATGGAATTGGGGATCACACGTCTGCAGTATGACCGATCTTCTGCTTTACACACTACTGAATAACATTGGGCCTAAAAAGTCGCCTTTCATCTTACAAGTGCTTCTTCTAGTGATCTGAAGTCAGGGTCACATGGTGGATTTATACGCAGTCTTGCTTTGCCGCAGTATGTCAGCTCCTGATCCTTAGGATCTGTTGATATACAGAGAAAGCTGTAGGGATCTGTGTATTCTCTGTGATCTGTGCCCCATGTGTAATGAATGGTATGAAGGCAATAGAAACATATATATATATATATATATATTATATATATATTTTTTTTTATTATAACTCCTTATATAGCGCACACAGTCCGCAGCGCCGTACACTCAAACTGGTCCCTGTCCCCATTGGGGCTCCCATTCTAAACCAGTGTTTCCCAACCAGGGTGCCTCCAGATGTTGTAAAACTACAACTCCCAGCATGCCTGGACAGCCTTTGGCTGTCCAGGCATGCTGGGAGTTGTAGTTTTGCAACATCTGGAGTCATCCTGGTTGGGAAACACTAATCTAAACCGATCAGTATGTTTTTGAGGTGTGGAAGGAAACTGGAGTAAACACAGAGAGAACTCTTTGCAGATGTTGTCCTTGGTGGGATTCGAACCCAGGACCCCAGCGCTGCAAGGAAACAGTACTAACCACTGAGCAACAGTTTCTTAGTTGTTTTTTTTGGGGGGGGGAAGGGGGGGGAGGGGTTGTGTGTGTTTTTAACTTACAAAAGAAAGTGGTAAAACGGAGTCTGCATAAAAGTTAACATATATTCTATTTTTTACTTGTGTAGAGACTAGAGATGACCGAACTTACAGTAAATTCGATTCGTCACGAACTTCTCGGCTTGGCAGTTGATGACTTGTCCTGCATAAATTAGTTCAGCTTTCAGGTGCTCCAGTGGGCTGGAAAAGGTGGATACAGTCCTAGGAGACTCTTTCCTAGGACTGTATCCACCTTTTCCAGCCCACCGGAGCACCTGAAAGCTGAACTAATTTATGCAGGATAAGTCATTAACTGCCGAGCCGAGAAGTTCGTGACGAATCGAATTTACTGTAAGTTCGCTCATCTCTAATAGAGACTGACAAAACTGACCGATTGGAGAAAAATGAATTATAATAAGGGTTGCTGGGTAAATGTGCCTTAAAGGAAATCTAAAGCTGACACTGCAATTCATGTTCCAAATTGCTGACACTGTTAGATAAGCTGTTACCTGTCTTTGCTTCAATAGCGTAAAATAAATAAATAAGAATAATTTTATTATTTGATGCCAAGCACTTGAAGTGCTGAGGGCTAGATGCCTCTATACTCCTCTTCCCATCCCTGCTTGATTGACAGTCAGCTGGAAGATGAGCCCTGTTTCCAAATCTCACACCTGCATACAATTTGTATTCACAAAGCAGAAACAAGACTTAGGCTGGGTTCACACCACGTTTTTGCAATACAGTTCCCGTATAAGGTAAAAAAAAAAGGATTCCTCAAAACCGGACTAAACTATCAAAGCGTATGTTCAAATTTTAATCCGTATACGGTTTGAAAAATAATGTTTATGAAAATAATAAAGTACACATTTATAACTTTTCATTCCATTATGAATGAAGTTTCACTTGTTTGTTTGAAATTCCAAGTCAAAAACCGTATGGTGCAAATCAGATGGAACCGTACGTACATACGGTTCTGTACGGTTCCCATTTACTCCCATGTAAAAAATAAATTAAAAAATACGTATACGTTTCAATATGGTTTTTCACCTGGACCAAAAACCGTGGTATTCTACGGTTTTGGGTACGAGAAAAAAAAAAAGACAAAACCCGTACAGGATGCAAAACGGACACAACCTGGTGCATCTTTTGGCATACGCTTTTTCAATGGAGAGTCAATGCGTACGGTTTTCAATGCGGTTTTGTTCGGTTTTCAAATTGAAAATGTATACGGGAACTGTATTGCAAAAACGTGGTGTGAACCCAACCTTACAAACAAGGCTCTCACCTGTGAATCCAGCTCTTTCCATGCCACAGTAAGCCGGTAATCTGTTTCTCCCCTGGACTTTCTCCTCACCTGTTCAATGTGGCCCTTCTCTTTTCTATAGACCTGTATGGGCAGTGTAACCTGATCTCAGTACAGCTGCAAATTTATCATCATTCTGCTAAAGACAGATTTCTATTAGTGATAAACCTATTAGAAAGGGGGAGAGGAAAGCAGAAGGAAGCATATTTCTCTGATCGGATATCTTACAGAATTTCTTATTTGTATTGATTCATTCAAAGTTCTTTAAAATCATAATGGCGGGAGGGCAGTACAGAGCAATCCCAGGAGCTTAGCCTCCTCTATACATGGGTGGCAGATGACATCTGGCAACAGTGCACAGGATAAGAGAGAGTTCTGATCCTGACTGTTCAGTCCCTTAGGCATCTGACCAGAGCATCTAGAACAGTGTTTCCCAACCAGGGTGCCTCCTGATGTTGCAAAACTACAACTCCCAGCATGCCTGGACAGCCAAAGGCTGTCCAGGCATGCTGGGAGTTGTAGTTTTGCAACACCTGGAGGCACCCTGGTTGGGAAACACTGTTTTAGGCATTGGCGCTGACATAAGCTGCAATGAGGGCAATGTCCTATAGGGGGTGCTAGTGTTTTACAGACTGTGTCTGCCTACAATAACAAAACTACAGCAGAAAGCTTGTCTACATAATCTTGGTAGTCCAACAAAAAAAGGTATTACAAGATACTGCAACTACCGATGATTTTGCTTTATTTATATATATATATATATATATATATATATATATATATATATATATATATATATTCGAATCTTTATTAAAGTTCCTAACATCAGAGCCATACACTTAAAGGGGGTACTCCGGTGGAAAACTTTATTTATTTATTTATTTTTATTTTTTTAAATCAACTGGTGCCAGAAAGTTAATCAGATTTGTACATTACTTTGATTTAAAAAAAATCTTAATCCTTCCAGTACTTATTAGTTGCTGAATACTACAGAGGAAATTCTTTTCTTTTTGGAACACTTTTTGTCTCTGCTGACATCATGACCACAGTGCTCTCTGATGACATCTCTGTCCATTTTAAGAACTAAGGAGGAAGTAAATCCCCATAGCAAACATTTGCTGCTCTGGACAGTTCCTAAAATGGACAGAGATGTCAGCAGAGAGCACTGTGCTCGTGATGTCAGCAGAGAGCTTTGTGTTCCAAAAAGAAAATTTCCTCTGTAGTATTCAGCAGCTAATAAGTACTGGAAGGATTGGGAGTTTTTAATAGAAGTAATTTACAAATCTAAAAAATACAGTATAGCCCGGACCTTCTAGGTGAGTATAAAATAGATATACGTGGATCGTGCTTCAATAATAATTATCATTTATTTATAAAAATAAGATTTATAAAAATAAGATTTCAACACTTCTCACAGGGCCCTTGTGAGAAGAACATACACATTAAAAGGCAACCTAACAATGTATTAGGCAATAATATTAAAATTATAAACTTGGCATAGAGTAAAAATAGCAGAGTAAGATCTGTACCATGCAAATGTATTAGAAAGTTGCTCTTGTAGATGTTTAGGGTAAATGTGTCCCTTTTAGATACAGTAGCAAACAGTTTGTGTTATTGGAAATTGTTACCGGTCTGTAAATTGTAGCTCAGGCGGTGGATAATGCTCCCGCAACGGCTGAATGTCCGTGGTGTGCACAGTTCACTGTGCGGTGCTTCCAATTTGTAAGCTTGGTCCAGTAGGGTCTGAGCGTGGTGGCAGTCGCTGTCGGATAAGGCGCTGGCAGGCGCCGAAGATCGTGATGGTGTCCGGGGACTGCTGGCGCTGGCGTGCGCTAAAGTTGGTATTCCTCACCGCTTTGTAGACAGGACCATATACTGGAGGGCTGGAAGTTCACCTCGTGGTGCCGGCGTCTGACGTCAGAGCCGGGATGGCTACACCAGAATAGTTGCACCGGGATGGATCTGAGCTGCTGGACCGGGTAGGTAGCAGAGTGAGAGCGCTAATAATGGTACAGTTCATGAAGTGTAACTGGCCATGAAATTTGGGCACAGTTTAAATACTACTATGCCAGTAGATACCGACTAGACGCGTTTCAGGGTTGTATAATATAACCCTTTCCTCAGTAGTCATGATAGTTGCCATAGATCATCAGTGTTTTTATATGGGCACAAATCCCACCCCTTAACACATTGATAGATAATAATAAAAAGCATAAATGGATTCAATGGATCGGTTCACCTAGAGAGCAGTACTAAGTATAGAGTAGTGTGTGAATTCTGTTGGAAGATTGTAACGATGCGTTTTCCCAAACAGATGAGTTTTTTAGTATAATAAAGAGAAATAGTATTAAATAACAGACAGTGTATTGAGAATAAATAGAGGAATACAATAAAATACAATGAAATAAAACAGGAATGAAACAAGAAAAGTAATAAAAATAAAAAATAAAACTAAATGTAGATAACCATAGATATAAAATAATTATAGTAGTCAAAATATGATGGAAATAAGAATGGAATAAAATATAAAAAATGAGAAAAAAAAAGAAAATAAGAATAAAAGCTTAAATATAAAGAATATAAGAATAAAAATAAAAGTAAGAAAAATAAAATAAAATTAGGAAATAAATAATTAAAAAATAAAAATAAAAATTAGTGATGGAAAATAAAAATTAATATAAATAATAATAGAATGAGACAAAATGTAAATAAATAAATAAAAATAAATAATTAAATAAAAAAGTAATAGTGACATAAAATAATAATGGATATAAGGACATCGTTGTAGATGAATCTATAGGGGATGAGGTCAGCCCATGGGATAACCCCTTAATGACCAAATAGGGGTGTTCCAATGGGCCGAGTAAATCCCCTATAAAAATCCAAAGAGTTCGAAGTTGGAGTTGAGTCCGCCAGGTTCTAATGTTGCAAATTCAAATATTTTCTTGCTTTCCGCTTTGGACATTTTCAATAAGAAACTGCCCCCTCGCCAATCTTTTTTGATTAGCTGGAGACCAGTGAAGGAGAGAGAGGACATGTCACTATTGTGAACTGTGGAGAAATGTGCAGACAGTGGATGTTTCAGGTTTTTGTTTTTAATATTATTAAGATGTTCAGCTATCCTCATTTTGAGGGCCCTTTTAGTTCGGCCAATATATTGCTTCTTACATCCACATTCTATAATATATAAGACACCCTTTGAATTGCAAGTTATTAGATCTTCAATTTTCCATTTAAAAGTGTTGGTTTGAGAACAAATTTCTACAACTTTTTTGGGGCCCTTTATTTTTGTGCAATTGGCTCATGTTCCACACCTAATAAATCCTTTGGTGGTTAGCCAGGAGTTGCTTAGTTTCTTTGGGGGTGGTTTTATGGATGGTGCTATAGTCAAGCCTAAATTTGGGGCTCGGGTATATACTATTGGGGGACGTGACGGTAGTAGTGGGCCCACCTCTCGATCTTGTTGTAATAGATGCCAATGTTTTTTAATTATTCCTTCTATTTTTTTGTATGATCTATTAAAGGGAATCACCAATTTACCTCCAAAACTGTCAGCATTATTGATTTTTTCTCTTTTTGTAAAAAAGGTGGTCCTATCTAGTGTTCTCACATGATCCAGAGACTGTTGAAGTAGCTGATCGGGATAATCTTTCTCTTTAAACTGATTGGTGAGTTGTTGTGCCTCTTCCAAAAATTGTTCGTCTGAGGTACAATTTCTTTTTAACCTCCGATATTGTCCTTTTGGGACATTAATCAACCATCTAGGTAGATGACAGCTGGAGTAACCTATGAAGCAGTTCTTGGCTGTTGGTTTGTAATATGTCTTACATATGAGGTTGTCCCGATCAGCACTTACAACAATATCTAGAAAATTGATACTGGTTTTACTGATAGTGGATGTGAAGTGAAGATTGTGATCATTAGTGTTCAAATTAGTTATAAAGTGTTTTAAATCAACTGTGTCCCCCTCCCAAATTAGGATAATATCGTCAATGTACCGCTTCCAGAGCACCAGGCCTGCGCCAAGCCGAGGTAAGATGGTACTCTCCTCCCATTTTGCCATAAATAAATTGGCGTAGCTTGGCGCAAACCTGGTGCCCATCGCGGTACCAATTAACTGCAAATAAAAATCCCCTTCAAAATAAAAATAATTGTGAGTTAGAATGAAACGAATAGCTGAGGTGATGAAATTAATCTGAGGTGATTTAATGTGACCTTGTTGAAGGAAGTGTGTAACTGCTGCTATTCCTTATTCGTGCTTAATGATAGTGTACAATGATGATACATCTAAAGTGGCTAATATGTGTTTATCAGTCCATTTGAATTTTTCCAAGATTTCTATGATCTGAGTGGTATCCTTTAAATACGTATGAGTTTTTTGAACAAATGGCTGGAGAAACCTATCCACGTACTGGGACAAGTTCGAAGTAATCGAACCTATCCCAGACACGATAGGTCTCCCCGGGGGGTCGATTAATGATTTATGTGTCTTTGGGAGACAGTAGAATACTGGGATTCGATCTGGGGTCCCAAGTATAAAAAGATGTTCCCTTTCATTTAAGATTTCCTCTACCGCTGCCTCTTTGCACAATTGTTGTAATGTTTGAGAGTATTCCTGGGTGGGGTCTGATTTTAACTTCTGATAAATAGTTATGTCTCCCAACTGTCTATTGCATTCTTGTATATAATTAGTAGTGTTTAATATAACAAGTCCACCCCCTTTATCGGCGGGGCGAATGGTAATCCCCTCCAATGTTTGGAGTTCTTTTATTGCCAATTTTTCTTTATGAGAAATATTATCTTTAAAATGCTTAGTATCTTGGATACCCCTCAGATCATTTTCCACCAATTTTTTAAAAGTGGTAACATCAGGCCCCATTAGGTGTTTTGGGTAAAACCATGACTTTGGTTTACATTCAGTGTGAATGTATTCTGTTTCACTCATTGTGCGTTCAAATGGGGTTTTCTGAAAGTGTTTTTTTAAACAAATATTACGGATATATTTTTCTACACCTACATATGTCTGAAATTTGTCTAGTGAATGTGACGGGGCATATTTTAAACCTTTATTTAGCAGTTTTTCTTGTGCTGGTGTCAAAATGTGATTACTTAAATTTATAATGGATGTGTTCCCTGATGGGGTTTGACTATTTTTAATGGAGGTTGTGTTGTGTGATCGAGCTCGATGTCTTCTGCGTAGCCTCTTTTTTTGTTTGGTGTTCCTAATAGCTGTTGGGGAGGGGGGGACGAGTGTATCTCTGCTGATATCATGTGGGTTTTTGGTGGGGCTTTGGATAATAAAACTTCTCTGTATGTTGATTGGTTGTGTTGGTATTTTGGTTGAGATTTGTTCTGATAGGATTGGTTTTTGTAATAATTTGGGCGAGGGTGATACGGACTGTTCCTGTATCCTGTAAATGGTCTGTAATTGTTTCTTTGGGGAGAATTTTTGTATTGGGTATCTTCCCTCACATAGTGAGGTCTTTTGTAATTGTGGTTTGACTCTAAAAAATCGCCATTCTCTGAAGGGGGGGCAAAGCGGTTCTGAGTTGGTACATTATACTGATTATAATTTTCCTGTGTACTAACAGTTTGTTTCTGTTTTTGTGACTGCCACAGTAATTTCTTGTTTTTTCTGTTAATTATCTCCATCTCTAATCTATCCAATTTATTACAAATTTCTTCTTGATATTTTAAGTACTCTGAGTTTTGGTCGAACTTGTCCATTTCAGATTTTAATTGATTGATTTGTGAATCACAGGTGTTTAACAATTCCTGTCTTCTGTCTATGACAAGTTGTACCAAGCCTCTCGAGTATTCTTTTAATGTTTTATTCCACTTGTTATTGAATGTCTCTCCTTCAAGGTCTGCAGCGGGGTTTTTTGATAAACTTAAACCTTTGGGGATAATATCTATCTCCAATAAATGGGATAAGCTTTTAATTTCCCACTGATTCCTTAACCTTTTGGACATTATAACCTCCAACTTTTTGAATGTCTGAATTACTGCTAAATTATTTTGCTCTATAGGTAAATCATATTGTGAATTGTTAAATTTATATTTCTCAATAGATTGTTTTTTGCTCTCTAGGTGTGACCAAATATTCATTGTATAAATATATTATAGTTGGAGCACGTTCACACTAGGTATAACAAGTCAAGAAAGAAAAAACTATGTAGGTGTGTGCAGCTCACAACTATTACGCACCGAGGTCAAACGGGACAAGCAACTATACCTTAATTGCTAAAAAAGGGAAAACCAAAAAATACAGTATAGCCCGGACCGTCTAGGTGAGTATAAAATAGATATACGTGGATCGTGCTTCAATAATAATTATCATTTATTTATAAAAATAAGATTTATAAAAATAAGATTTCAACACTTCTCACAGGGCCCTTGTGAGAAGAACATACACATTAAAAGGCAACCTAACAATGTATTAGGCAATAATATTAAAATTATAAACTTGGCATAGAGTAAAAATAGCAGAGTAAGATCTGTACCACGATGTCCTTATATCCATTATTATTTTATGTCACTATTACTTTTTTATTTAATTATTTATTTTTATTTATTTATTTACATTTTGTCTCATTTTATTATTATTTATATTAATTTTTATTTTCCATCACTAATTTTTATTTTTATTTTTTAATTATTTATTTCCTAATATTTTATTTTTCTTACTTTTATTTTTATTCTTATATTCTTTATATTTAAACTTTTATTCTTATTTTCTTTTTTTTTTTCTCATTTTTTATATTTTATTCCATTCTTATTTCCATCATATTTTGACTACTATAATTATTTTATATCTATGGTTATCTACATTTATTTTTATTTTTTATTTTTATTACTTTTCTTGTTTCATTCCTGTTTTATTTCATTGTATTTTATTGTATTCCTCTATTTATTTATTCTCAATACACTGTCTGTTATTTAATACTATTTCTCTTTATTATACTAAAAAACTCATCTGTTTGGGAAAACGCATCGTTACAATCTTCCAACAGAATTCACACACTACTCTATACTTAGTACTGCTCTCTAGGTGAACCGATCCATTGAATCCATTTATGCTTTTTATTATTATCTATCAATGTGTTAAGGGGTGGGATTTGTGCCCATATAAAACAACTGATGATCTATGGCAACTATCATGACTACTGAGGAAAGGGTTATATTATACAACCCTGAAACGCGTCTAGTCGGTATCTACTGGCATAGTAGTATTTAAACTGTGCCCAAATTTCATGGCCAGTTACACTTCATGAACTGTACCATTATTAGCGCTCTCACTCTGCTACCTACCCGGTCCAGCAGCTCAGATCCATCCCGGTGCAACTATTCTGGTGTAGCCATCCCGGCTCTGACGTCAGACGCCGCCACCACGAGGTGAACTTCCAGCCCTCCAGTATATGGTCCTGTCTACAAAGCGGTGAGGAATACCAACTTTAGCGCACGCCAGCGCCAGCAGTCCCCGGACACCATCACGATCTTCGGCGCCTGCCAGCGCCTTATCCGACAGAGACTGCCACCACGCTCAGACCCTACTGGACCAAGCTTACAAATTGGAAGCACCGCACAGTGAACTGTGCACACCACGGACATTCAGCCGTTGCGGGAGCATTATCCACCGCCTGAGCTACAATTTACAGACCGGTAACAATTTCCAATAACACAAACTGTTTGCTACTGTATCTAAAAGGGACACATTTACCCTAAACATCTACAAGAGCAACTTTCTAATACATTTGCATGGTACAGATCTTACTCTGCTATTTTTACTCTATGCCAAGTTTATAATTTTAATATTATTGCCTAATACATTGTTAGGTTGCCTTTTAATGTGTATGTTCTTCTCACAAGGGCCCTGTGAGAAGTGTTGAAATCTTATTTTTATAAATCTTATTTTTATAAATAAATGATAATTATTATTGAAGCACGATCCACGTATATCTATTTTATACTCACCTAGAAGGTCCGGGCTATACTGTATTTTTTGGTTTTCCCTTTTTTAGCATTTAAGGTATAGTTGCTTGTCCCGTTTGACCTCGGTGCGTAATAGTTGTGAGCTGCACACACCTACATAGTTTTTTCTTAATTTACAAATCTGTTTAACTTTCTGGCACCAGTTGATTTAAAAAAAAATAAAAAAAAAGGTTTTCCACCGGAGTTCCCCTTTTAAAATGCCTGTATACGAGATGGTAGCAACTGAAAAATGGGGCGTAGTGGGGATGTGCAGAGTAAAACAATAAACATATGTGCAATGTTATCCAACACACCTTAGGTGTGAGTACAATGTAAACGGGTATACAGGTATGGCAAAGTATACATAAAAAAATATCACAATACAAGTGCAAAATACATTAGAACAAACAGCCATAAGCAAACGTGATACCCACATGTAAACACTCGAGATCACTACCAGAACACCCGCCCCTGCGATTGTTTCAGAAATGGTTCCTTGCACTCCGCACCTTCTGTTTGAGGATTCACCACAGATGCTCAATAGGGTTTATGGGGGGTCTTTCCGAATAATCGCTGTGGTATGTGTTTTTTAACTCCTTTTTTTTTTTTTCATGGATGGCTTTTTAACTCACTGCACCAAATTTACAAAAAGGCGCAAGTCTGGCTATAAATTTGGTGCAATTTCACAAATGACTTATGTGTGCGCAACATTATCAAGAAGTTTGTAACCCATGGCACTGTAGCTAATCTCCCTGGGCGTGGACGGAAGAGAAAAAATGATGAAAGGTGTCAACGCAGGATAGTCCGGATGGTGGATAAGCAGCCCCAAACAAGTTCCAAAGATATTCAAGCTGTCTTGCAGGCTCAGGGAGCATCAGTGTCAGCGCAAACTATCAGTCGACAATTAAATGAAACGCTATGGCAGGAGACCCAGGAGGACCCCACTATGGAGGAGACCCAGGAGGACCCCACTATGGAGGAGACCCAGGAGGACCCCACTGCTGACAGAGAAATAAAAAAAGCAAGACTACATTTTGCCAAAATGAACTTGAGTAAGCCAAAATCCTTCTGGGAAAACGTCTTGTGGACAGATGAGACCAAGATAGAGCTTTTTGGTAAAGCGCATCATTCTACTGTTTACCGAAAACGGATTGAGGCCTACAATGAAAAGAACACAGAACCTACAGTGAAATATATGGTGGAGGGTCAATGATATTTTGGGGTTGTTTTGCTGCCTCTGACACTTATGGGAGATACTGTATATATAATGTGAGGGGTGGACTCCCTTATGGGATATACTGTATATATAATGTGAGGGGTGGACTCCCTTATGGGATATACTGTATATATAATGTGAGGGGTGGACTCACTTATGGGAGATACTGTATATATAATGTGAGGGGTGGAGTCACTTATGGGAGATACTGTATATATAATGTGAGGGGTGGACTCACTTATGGGAGATACTGTATATATAATGTGAGGGGTGGAGTCACTTATGGGAGATACTGTATATAATGTGAGGGGTGGAGTCACTTATGGGAGATACTGTATATAATGTGAGGGGTGGAGTCACTTATGGGAGATACTGTATATATAATGTGAGGGGTGGAGTCACTTATGGGAGATACTGTATATATATATATAATGTGAGGGGTGGACTCACTTATGGGAGATACTGTATATATAATGTGAGGGGTGGACTCACTTATGGGAGATACTGTATATATAATGTGAGGGGTGGACTCACTTATGGGATATACTGTATATATAATGTGAGGGGTGGACTCACTTATGGGATATACTGTATATATAATGTGAGGGGTGGACTCACTTATAGGATATACTGTATATAATGTGAGGGGTGGAGTCACTTATGGGAGATACTGTATATATAATGTGAGGGGTGGAGTCACTTATGGGATATACTGTATATATAATGTGAGGGGTGGACTCACTTATAGGAGATACTGTATATAATGTGAGGGATGGACTCACTTATGGGATATACTGTATATAATGTGAGGGGTGGACTCACTTATGGGATATACTGTATATATAATGTGAGGGGTGGACTCACTTATGGGAGATACTGTATATATAATGTGAGGGGTGGAGTCACTTATGGGATATACTGTATATATAATGTGAGGGGTGGACTCACTTATGGGAGATACTGTATATATAATGTGAGGGGTGGACTCACTTATGGGATATACTGTATATATAATGTGAGGGGTGGACTCACTTATGGGATATACTGTATATATAATGTGAGGGGTGGACTCACTTATGGGATATACTGTATATATAATGTGAGGGGTGGACTCACTTATGGGATATACTGTATATATAATGTGAGGGGTGGACTCACTTATGTCAGATACTGTATATATAATGTGAGGGGTGGACTCACTTATGGGATATACTGTATATAATGTGAGGGGTGGAGTCACTTATGGGATATACTGTATATATAATGTGAGGGGTGGACTCACTTATGGGAGATACTGTATATATAATGTGAGGGGTGGACTCACTTATGGGATATACTGTATATATAATGTGAGGGGTGGACTCACTTATGGGAGATACCAAACTTTGGTTGCCGTTGTAACTTTGGATTTACTATGATCAGGTCTAGTACAGTGTGGCTATGAAACACATCACTTTCTCTAAAGGACCCAACACTTCTGTACATTACATTCATAGCCCACTGATTTCTATGGGCATGGTGTAATACTTTACTTTCCCTGCGGAGGTGCTGCAGGGAAATTAAACACTTGATGTCAAGTTCTTCCAAAGATTACAGCTGATGACATAGTATTTTACAAAGTAAAATAAAGCGTTTTTTAAAAATGTTACCATATCAAAGACCCTAAAAAAATCTCATATTGTGCATTGGTCATCCCTCTCTGTACTGAAGAATCCCCAGGACCATGAATAATCCAGTAGGCAGGAGCCGGTGAGACGAATCCTGTGGATAGGAAGGACATCGCTGCATTATTTATAGGTGTTGCTTCACCTTGCTCACTGTCTCCCCCATTACTAATGGATCGACTCCATCCTCGCTTATTACTGAGCTGCGTGCGAGATTTATGGCTCCTGTATATAAAATCAATGTCAGGGTGCAAGGTGTCATTACCTGTAACAAAGGCGGCTGAGTTTCCATTGTACGGAATGGCAGAATAATGAGAAAAGTATATACACACCAGGCT
The DNA here is from genome assembly GCF_029499605.1 of Hyla sarda. NCBI lineage: Eukaryota > Metazoa > Chordata > Amphibia > Anura > Hylidae > Hyla > Hyla sarda. The sequence goes on from NC_079199.1 coordinate 19,081,663, forward strand.
GTTATTATCTGTACACTGATATATGGAGGAATGATGTGGCGCTTTCTATGTGACCTCTTCTTAACCTTCGCCTCTCTGACATCTTGAAATACTGAGTAGCTCTCCTTCAAATGGAAATGAGCTGGCGCTTTACTGCCACCTGTTGGAGGTAGTTTAAAGGGGTACTCCAGTACAGAACATATCTATCCACAGGATAGGGCAGTGCTTTTCAACCAGTGTGCCTCCAGCAGTTGCAAAACTACAACTCCCAGCATGTCCTGACAGCCTTCGGCTGTGGTGCCACGGGGGTGCAAGGAATACCTGATCACTTTGTGACGCCAGGGCACCGTTAGCCTATACATGGTCTGAGGTTGGAGACAGCTTCTCCTGGGCCAGACACAGGGAGTATAACTGTCTTTACTAAGCAGGGTGCCGATGTTATGACATGCCAATATGGCGCAGAGTGGAGAGGATGCAGTGTAACCCCTTGGGAACCCTGTTGCCTTGCTGGGACTTATGGTGCTTTTCACCCAATAGAGTAATACTAACTTGATATGAGACTGAAGATTCTCCAGTCTGCTAGGTCCTGTGACTTTCTCTTCCAGGGCTTGAATTTCCACTGTCCGGTGGATCCCTTGCAGAATGGCTGGATAAGACTTGAGAAGAGATTTGTGCTAACAATTTAGGGGTTTCAATTGGGCAGGCAGGGTCACATGGCTTACACTGCTCCTCTGCTTTTAAAGGGGTACCATGCTAAAGGATAGGGGATAAGTTGCCTGATCACGCGGGGGACCCCCCCGCGATCTCGCACGCAGCACCCCGCTCTCATCAGGCTCCGGAGCGAACATCCGCTCCGGGTCTGATGACGGAGCCGGTGATCGTGACATCACAGCTCCGCCCCCGTGTGACGTCACGCTCCGCCCCCTCAATGCAAGTCTATGGCAGGGGCGAGACAGCTGTCTCGCCCCCTGCCCCATAGATTTACATTGAGGAGGCGGAGCGTGACGTCACTATACTCCGGCCCCGTTATCGGCAGTCATCAGACCCGGAGCGATGTTCGCCCCAGGGCCTGATGAGAGCAGGGTGCTGCGTGCGAGATCGCGGGGGTCCCCAGCGATAGGGGTCCTTTAGATAGGGGATAGATAGGGGATAAGTTGTCAGCACGGTAGTACCCCTTTAAAGATATAACCCAGATAAAGAGTGCATATGGAAAATATAATAAACATTTGATAAAGTGCTTGAACAATTGAAACACAGCAGTCAGTCACCTAGTGGGGCCAACACCTGTGCCGCAGGTCTGCCCGAGGAGATCCGCAGCCCGCAGGACAGTCTATGGTGCTGGGACACCACAGTGCTGTATAAGGCCGGGTTCACACTGCAAAATTTGTGGCCGGACAAAATCCCTCCGGAGATTCCAAATGCGGCCGTCCCTGACTGACTCAGTTGGCGATAGGACCGCATGGACGTTGCTGTCCCTATAGATGGTGATGTCTGCGGAGCAAATTTCCGCCTGAAGAACGGACAAGATCAATCTTTTGTTATTCTGGTCGGAAATTCCGTAGTGTCAACCTGGCCTAAGGGTCTCAATAGTTAACCCCTTAACGACGCAGGACGTATATTTACGTCCTGCGCCGGCTCCCGCGATATGAAGCGGGATCGCGCCGCGATCCCGCATCATATCGCGTGGGTCCCGGCGCTAATCAACGGCCGGGACCCGCGGCTAATACCACACATCGCCGATCGCGGCGATGTGCGGTATTAACCCTTTAGAAGCGGCGGTCAAAGCTGACCGCCGCTTCTAAAGTGAAAGTGAAAGTGACCCGGCTGCTCAGTCGGGCTGTTCGGGACCGCCGCGGTGAAATCGCGGCGTCCCGAACAGCTGATCGGACACCGGGAGGGCTCTTACCTGCCTCCCTGGTGTCCGATCGACGAATGACTGCTCCGTGCCTGAGATCCAGGCAGGAGCAGTCAAGCGCCGATAATGCTGATCACAGGCGTGTTAATGCACGCCAGTGATCAGCATTAGAGATCACTGTGTGCAGTGTTATAGGTCCCTATGGGACCTATAACACTGCAAAAAAAATGTAAAAAAAAAGTGTTAATAAAGGTCATTTAACCCCTTCCCTAATAAAAGTTTGAATCACCCCCCTTTTCCCATAAAAAAAATAAAACAGTGTAAAAAAAATAAAAAATAAACATATGTGGTATCGCCGCGTGCGTAAATGTCCGAACTATAAAAATATATCATTAATTTAGCCGTACGGTCAATGGCGTACGCGCAAAAAAATTCCAAAGTCCAAAAAAGCGTATTTTGGTCACTTTTTATATCATTAAAAAATGAATAAAAAGTGATCAAAAAGTCCGATCAAAACAAAAATCATACCGATAAAAACTTCAGATCACGGCGCAAAAAATGAGTCCTCATACCACCCCATACATGGAAAAATAAAAAAGTTATAGGGGTCAGAAGATGACATTTTTAAACGTATAAATTTTCCTGCATGTAGTTATGATTTTTTCCAGAAGTGCGACAAAATCAAACCTATATAAGGAGGGTATCATTTTAACCGTATGGACCTACAGAATAATGATAAGGTGTAATTTTTACCGAAATATGCACTGCGTAGAAACGAAAGCCCCCAAAAGTTTCAAAATGGCGTTTTTTTTTCGATTTTGTCGCACAATGATTTTTTTTTCCGTTTCGCCGTGCATTTTTGGGTAAAATGACTAATGTCACTGCAAAGTAGAATTGGTGACGCAAAAAATAAGCCATAATATGGATTTTTAGGTGGAAAATTGAAAGGGTTATGATTTTTAAAAGGTAAGGAGGAAAAAACGAAAGTGCAAAAACGGAAAAACCCTGAGTCCTTAAGGGGTTAAAGGGGTTATCCGGGAAAAAACTTTTTTTATATATGCACTGGCTCCAGAAAGTTAAACAGATTTGTAAATTACTTCTATTAAAAAAAATCTTAATCCTTTCAGTGTTTATGAGCTGCTGAAGTTGAGTTGTTCGTTTCTGTCTAAGTGCTCTCTGATGACACCTGTCTCGGGAACTGTCCAGAGTAGAAGCAAATCCCCATAGCAAACCTCTTCTACTCTGTGCAGTTCCCGAAACAAGCAGAGATGTCAGCAGAGAGCACTGTTGCCAGACAGAAAAGAAAAACTCCACTTCAGCAGCTCATAATTATTGGAAGGATTAAAATTTTTTTAATAGAAGTAATTTACAAATCTGTTTAACTTTCAGGAGCCAGTTGATTTATATAAAAAAAAAAGTTTTTTTTTTCCTGGAATACCCCTTTAACACAAAAACGATTGGGGAAAGGGGGCAACCTTACTGAGCTCCATTGTTATGTGAAACATCTATAATAAAGTGCCCTTTAGACCCCTAAGTGTGCGGTCTTTTTATTTATTTTTTATTAAATATTTTTTTAAGCAACCTAAGAAAGCTGGATGACAACCCTTATGAGTATCGTGACGGGCGACAATAGAACTTGACAACAGAGGAGAACATCGTGAACTTTCCGAAATTAAAATCCTATTAACCAATAATGCAATGGTAATTTAAGCAAAAAATAAATAAATTAAATAAAAGTTGAAAGACAACAAAAAAATAAAAATAAATAAAAACTACTATGTGATCTTTAAAAAGAAGGGGGGAGGGGCTTGTGCAGGGAACATAGAAATTGGGCCATTCGGGGAGCATTTATCAGCTCTGCCCTCTGGCTGGATACAAGGGACGGGCAGATGTTTGGTTCCCCCGCACCTGTGCCCTTATTTCCCCCTCCACATTAATCTGTGCCTGGTTAATACAGAGAAGTAGGTTACACTCCCATCTCCGGTAGATGATGTCTGTATCCCGGCAACCAAGGAAAATTCTAAAATAGCAAATTATGAGGTATGCACATTTTTTTGTTTTTTGCCCCAACGCTCCATGGATACACTCAGACTAGTGTTTCCCGTCCAGGGAGCCTCCAGCTGTTGCAAAACTACAACTCCCAGCAAGCCCGGACAGCCTTCGGCTGTCCGGGCATGCTGGGAGTTGTAGTTTTGCAACAGCTGGAGGCCCCCTGGCTGGGAAACCATACGCCTGACAGTAGTGTCTGCTGAAAATGCCACTTCTAGAGATGAGCGAACTTACAGTAAATTCGATTCGTCACGAACTTCTCGGCTCGGCAGTTGATGACTTTTCCTGCATAAATTAGTTCAGCTTTCCGGTGCTCCGGTGGGCTGGAAAAGGTGGATACAGTCCTAGGAGACTCTTTCCTAGGAATGTATCCACCTTTTCCAGCCCACCGGAGCACATGAAAGCTGAACTAATTTACGCAGGAAAAGTCATCAACTGCCGAGCCGAGAAGTTCGTGACGAATCGAATTTACTGTAAGTTCGCTCATCTCTAGCCACTTCACAGCTCTGGCCACAGTTGGCCTGCAAAATTTGGGACCCTGATTCGGTGATCATGAGGTTGTGGCACTGCAGCCCTACACGAGGTTAACAAAACTGAAGACCGGGCGGGCACGTCACTGGCATGGTTCTGCTGAGAGGGCACTGCTCTTTGTTATGTGTTATTCCTGTGATGAGGGGCATTGTGCCCAGATTAAGAGTTGGGTGGCTGTGCGGTGCCCAGTAATAGAGCAGAGGGTATTGTTTTATTCTTCCTACATGTGTCTGGTGTTGAAGCATTTAACCCCTTGAGGACACAGACAATTTTTCATTTTTTGCATTTTTTCTTTTAAGAGTCAATTTTTTCATCCAGAGACCCATTTAAAAAAAAAAAAAAGAGTACCTCTCATGATCTTGTTAAATGTTATAATCCTCCCAGGTCACCGCCCCCATCATGATAAACCAACCCCTGCCTCTTTTTTTATTATTATTTGTTAGTTTTCTACCTTGATATTGCTCTGTATTTTCTGCTCAGTCTCAGTCAGATTCACAGACTGGGAAAGGGCGTTCCCCAGCAGGCGTGACATCATCTGAAGCCATACAGGGGAGAACTTCCTCCCTCACTCTGCTATACGAAGCCCAGAGCAGTTCAGTGGAAGATGAGCTATGATTGGCCAAGGCTGCACACCCCCCCTCAGAACTCCAGACTGCATTTCCTGATTTTGGACTTCTGTCAGGCCAGGAGGAGTCCAAAGTCTGCAAGTGCAAGAAATGGGGGCGGGGAGAGAATGTGCTCTGGACAAGTAGGGAGACACCTAGTGGCAGCTTTTTTTAAACACAAATAAAACATAGAAAACTTCCTTTTTTTTTTTTTAAATAAAAAGTACATTAGAAAGATTTTTCATTTACCAGGAGTGAAATAGCAAAAATGAGTTTTATTGAGAGTGCCCATTTAAAGGGGTTCTCCACCATAAGGTGATTTTAGTACGTACCTGGCAGACAGTAATGGACATGCTTAGGAAGGATGTGCGCTTGTCTGGCTTGGGTCGTCACGGATTCATTTACTCCAATAGAACTAAACTGCAATACCAGCCACAAAATCATTACAAGGGTTGCGATTAGAGATGAGCGAACTTACAGTAAATTTGATTTGTCACGAACTTCTCGGCTCGGCAGTTGATGACTTATCCTGCGTAAATTAGTTCAGCCTTCAGGTGCTCCGGTGGGCTGGAAAAGGTGGATACAGTCCTAGGAAAGAGTCTCCTAGGACTGTATCCACCTTTTCCAGCCCACGGGAGCACCGGAAAGCTGAACTAATTTATGCAGGAAAAGTCATCAACTGCCGAGCCGAGAAGTTCGTGACGAATCGAATTTACTGTAAGTTCGCTCATCTCTAGTTGCGATGTTACTAGAGAAAAAAAAAAAACAGCTATAGTGATCTAATCCTGACCCATTTAAATTAACAGGGCTGAGCGGCAGACCATAGGGAAGAGAAGAGGTATACAAACTGGCATATAGGTGGCACTAAAAAGGCAGGTTTTTTTTGCATGCACTAGTCAGAATAATATTTTCTCATGGAACATATAAAGATGAATCTCCTCAATGAGAAACGGTAACCCTTGTGAGCTTTAGGGTAGGGTCACACGTACCATATTTTTTGCATATTTGCTGCCACATATTTTCCTACCCATTGAAGTCATTGGGGATCAAAATCAGCTACAGAAAATATGCAGCAAAGTACACCTTAGTGCAGTGTTTCCCAACCAGGGTGCCTCCAGATGTTGCAAAACTACAACTCCCAGCATGCCCGGACAGCCGAAGGCTGTCCGGTCATGCTGGGAGTTGTAGTTTTGCAACATCTGGAGGCACCCTGGTTGGGAAACACTGCCTTAGTGTGATGTCCCAGTACGGGATATCATCCTACAATCCTATCAGCTTGGGTCCCTGTACGTCCTCAGGACTCACCTGCAGTGTTCCCCTATAAAGTATATAGGTTGTACATAACGTTTAAAGGACCTTTGATATGGTCACATGGTTATTATTCACATGATAATTGTTGTCATATGTTAAAGGGAACCAATCATCAGATTTTACCCTATATAACGCTTGGTAAAGCGTTATATAGGGTAAAATTGTTGTCCTCACCATCCCCGGGGGACGCTCCTGCCCCCAGGGATGGTGAAGATGTGAAGTTATAAACTAGTCACTGCCGTCGCCGTAAGTAGTCACCTGGGCGGGGAGCTCTTCTCATCTACTCCCGTTCTTCGGCCGGCAGCGACGCCCCCTCCGCTTGATTGATGGGCCGCATCATCGTTCCGCTCACTGAACAGACGGAGCAGAGTGATGACGCGGCCCGTCAATCAAGCGGAGGGGGCGTCGCCGCCGGCCGAAGAACGGGAGTAGATGAGAAGAGCTCCCCGCCCAGGTGACTACTTACGGCGGCGGCGGTGACTAGTTTATAACTTCATATCTTCACCATCCCTGGGGGCAGGAGCGTCACCCCGGGAATGGTGAAAATAAAGATTTTACCCTATATAACGCTTTGCCAAGCGTTACATAGGGTAAAATCTGATGATTGGTTCCCTTTAAAGTCACATGTTCTGTTACCCAGAGAGCACCAGGTGACCCACAGCTAGCCTTTTGGGCTCTTTGCTCTTACACCTCTCTTAGATCTTTAGGTCAAGTCTAGTCCAGACATCTCAGAGCCGGTGTCCAGCACATCTGGAGGTCTCAAGCCTAAATTACAGCCACAAGTCAGTAAGTCAAGTCATCTCTGTCTGCTGTCACTACCTTCAGTCAAGTCAAGTCTATTATAGTCAGCGCAAGTCACTGCAAGTCCCAGCAAGCTGCATGGTCCCCTGTGTTACTGGTCACCTCTCTGGGATCCTGGCTTGGCTGTAAAGACTATTTCCATCTGTCTACCTTAGTAAAAGCTGCCGTTAACCCTTACCTGGCCTTGGACTATTATTTGCCCTGCCTAACCTAGGACTAGCGGTGCTACCTTCGGGTGGTTACAAAGGCAAACCACCCCCTGGCATCACAAACACTAAGGGGTTAACACCATCTACCCCTGGGCAAAACCATCTGCCCCTACACCTCACATCGCACCCCGACACCACATTTGTATGTAGCATGTATGTGATAAATGAGTGTTACATAGAACTTTCTCCACATCGGTGTTACTGACTGTAGGTGTGTCTGTATACAGAGTGTAAAGCATTATATGATAAGAACGAGATAAGATTGGGTTCTTTCCTTCAAACCTGATATGTGAACAGCTACAAGACTTCGGGTATCTTTTAGTTCAAATTTCCTAGAGACCTTGAGGGGAATTGATCAATTTTGCGTGTTAACTCCACATGGAAGATTTACCAAACTCTGTGCAGAGGATGAGCGGTGCAGTTGCCCATAGCAACCAATCAGATCGCTTCTTTCATGTTTCAGAGGCCTTTTCAAAACTGAAAAAAGCGATCTGATTGGTTGCTATGGGAAACTGCACCACTCTTTCTCGACACAGGTTTTGATAAATAATGGAGTTCACGCACACCAAAATTGATCAGTTTCCCTCAGGGTCTTTGGGGATTTGCACTAAAAGATACAGTGAAATTTTCTGTGCGCACTGAGCCGCCAGGTTCCGAGTACAGACCCATTTATTGTTCACTCATCATTAATGCGTAGCTATCTCTTTAGAGAACTTCTGAAGTGTCATAGTAACATGTCGAGTTTTGATCAGTAGGGGATCGGTTGCTGAGAACCTCTCAGATCTCTTAGAGAACGATGTACGAATTTACAGATGGTGCTGCTGACCATTCATTTTGGCAATCAGTAAGTCTCTTAACAGCCAGACCACCATGATCAATTCTTCTGACGTCACTATAACATGTCAAAAGTTATTTACAGACATAAGTACCCTTTAATCAGCACCAGATCGTAATCCTTGCAGGAAAACTGCATCAAAACCCCGTAAAATGTAAGTCTGGTATTTCCCTGCGAGTTCCATGCCATTTTCTGATGAAAGGGACTCGTGCACGGAACTTGCCTCGGCAACTGTACCGCCTAGCTTGAACTGTATCTCTCTGCACTGATCTTTGCAGAACAGACTTAGATTATATGAGGCCCAGTGAGTTCTGTGCACAAACCCATTTCTGTTCAATGGGACTCATGCACAAAACTTGCTGGGCATGATGTCCCAGTACGGGATATGCTCCCGTACAGTACTTAGGCCCTGTCAGGTTGAGTTCCTCTGTGTCCTAGGGGCTCTCCTGCAGTGTCTCCCCATAGTGTTATATGTATTATGTTTAAGGACCTTTGAGTTGGTCACATGTTCAATTCACATGATAAGTTACCCAGAGAGCACCAGTTAACCGGGTGACCTGTAGCTTGACCTATGGGCTCCTTGCTCAGCCCCCCTTTAAAAGAGGGGGAAGTATTACAATTTCTCTCTAGTGATTCTTTCTCTGCTGAGGTCAAGTCGAGTCCAGAAGTCTCAGAGCCCGTGTCCAGCACATCTGGAGGCCTCAAGCCTAACCTACAGCCACATGTCAGTAAGTCAAGTCATCTATTACTGCTGTCACTACCCTCAGTCAAGTCAAGTCTATTAAAGTCAGCGTGGCTGTGCTAAAGTCACTGCAAGTCCCAGCAAGCTGCGAGGTCCCCTGTGTTACTGGTCACCTCTCTGGGATCCTGGCCTAGCTGTAAAGACTGTTACCATCTGTCTACCTCAGTAAAGCTACCGTTAACCCTAACCTGGTCTTGGAATCTTAATTGCCCTGCCTGACTAGGACCAGCGGTGCTACCATTCGGGTGGTTATTCGGGAAAACCACACCCTGGCGTCACGAACATTTAGGAGTTAACACCATCTGCCCCTGGACTACAACATCTGCCCCATACACCTCATCACACCCGTGGCTCACCACACTTGCCTCGTCAACTGTATCGCCCTGCATAAGCCATGTCCTTCTGCACTGATCTTTGTACTTATTTTTGCAGAATGGACGGGAGATCAATGCTGGGCTTACACTATACCACGCCCAGCGAGTTCCGTGCACAAGCCCATTTCTGATGAACGGGACTTAGGCTGCATCCACACCTCGTTTTTTACATACGGGTGCCGGATCCGGCTGGTGGAGGGGAAAACCAGGCGCTCCCGTACGCCAGCCGGATCAGCTCGTGACTCCATTTACTTTAATGAGCCGACCGGAGTCAAACGGTGACTCCGGTCGGCTGAGTTTTGACCCGTATGCGGTTTCCTGACCGGACCTAAAACCACAGTATACTACGGTTTTAGGTCCGGTCCATTCTCACCTCACTGATCTTTGCAGAACGGAGGGAAGATCAATGCTGAACTTATACTATACAATGCCCAGTGAGTTCCATGCATGTGCCCTTTTCTGATGAATCGGACTCGGGCACGGACTTTGCCACGCATGGTACTGTCCTCGACAGCTGTACCGCTCAGCAAGTGCTGCGTCTCTCCGCACCGATCTTTGCAGAACAGATGAGAGATCAATGCTGGACATAAACTTTAAAGAAACTGCAGGATCTGAAGTACCAGGACATGCTGTGACTTGTAGTACCACAAAAGCAGAGTACATGCAGCAGTTGTGTACGGTGTCCATTTTAGGACATCGTCAGTCGTCAGCTGTAACTACGTCCTCCGTCAGGTGAAACGGCGTCCCGCCTCCTCCCTCAGGCCAATCTCTGTCAGGCGTCAGCCGCAACTCCCTCCTTTGTCATCCTAAACTCCCTCATCCGAAACTCCATCATCCCTCAGACGAAAAAAAACCTTCCTGCCGTGTAGCAGAGCCGAGTCAGTGTCGTCTCTCTGTTATACGGGTTCTGCTGTACACGCTATTCAGTGTCGGCTCTGCTATACAGACTCTGTAGTACATCTACTGTCTGTAGTGCACGTGCAAGTTTCTCAACTCTGCTATACATGCTGTGCAGCGTCGGCTCTGCTATGCGACAGGAAGTTGCGTTTGAGGGAGAATCGTCTGAGGCATGACGGCGTTTTGGACGAGGGAGTTTCAGATGAGGGAGGATGGAGTTGTGGCTGAAGGATGACGGCGATTGGTCGGAGGGAGAAGGCGGGGCGCAGTTTCACCTGACGGAGGACGGAGTTACAGCTGACGGCGATTGGTCTGAGGGTGGAGGCGGGACGCAGTTTCACCTGACGGAGGACGGAGTTGTGGCTGCCGACTGACGGCGAATGGTCCGAGGCGGGACGCAGTTTCACCTGACGGAGGACCGAGTTACGACTGACGGTGATTGCTCCGAGGGTGGAGGCGGGACGCAGTTTCACCTGACGGAGGACGGAGTTATGACTGGTGGTGATTGCTCCGAGGGTGGAGGCGGGACGCAGTTTCACCTGACGGAGGACGGAGTTACGGCTGATGACTGACGATGTCCTAAAATGGACACCGCAGTTGTGTAAAGTTTCTGGGCTGTGCTTTCCGCTTGCTGTGATCAGTCAGGCCGGAGCACAGGGGTGGGAATGCCTCTCGCTCATGATGAGGTTATTACTGTATTGCTAAAACTTTGGCAACATCTGGCACGCCTGGGATGCAGGGTTCTGCTGCGTATCCCCCTCGTTGCTGTCGAGAGCTTTTTTTGTTTACAGTCTTATGTAATGACGTTTTTATGGTTGCTGGGTGCGGTAGCAAGCTGAGCAATTGATCATGATTAGAGAACAGAACGTGACCGTGTCACAGGAAATCTTAAAAAGTACCACACCTACCGATGGAGGGGACAGGAAGCAGCAAGCACCAGGGAGGCGGGGGACCTGCTTGTCAACATATCTACATAATACACCAGTGGTTCCCAACCAGTGTGCCTCCAGCTGTTGCAAAACTACAACTCCCAGCATGCCCAGACAGCCGAAGGCTGTCTGGGCATGCTGGGAGTTGTAGTTTTGCAACAGCTGGAGGCACACTGGTTGGGAAACACTGTAATACAATAATGTGCAATTTTCTATCAACGAGGACAATGCAGAGCCGACCACGTGGAAACTACACCATCAAACAATACAAGGATTTGGTATTATTTAGCCAAATAAGTTCTTTATTTGGCTAAATAAGTCAAATAACTTTCTATTATACTAAGGGGGATATTTATCAAAATTTGTCCAGAGGAAAAGTTGCTGAGTTGCCCATAGCAACCAATCAGATCGCTACTTTCATTTTTGAAAAAGCCTCTGCAAAATGAAAGTACAGATCTGATTGGTTGCTATGGGCAACTCAGCAACTTTTCCTCAGGAAGGGTTTTGATAAATCTCCCCCTTTGAGTTTCCATTTCTAAGACACGTGTTTGCCGTCAGTGAACGAAAACACCCCTGCTCACAATCAATGGCTACGGCGTTTGATGGTACCGCCGCATTTATTTACGGCAATTTTTTTGAAAAGACGACAGTAAGGCAGGAGTAGAAGGGGAGTGAAGAAAAATAATACATTTCCTACTCCTGGATAACCCCTTTGAGCGTTTTTACTGCTATGGCTGGTGATATTTTGCGGAATGTTCACCTGGAAAACATGGGTGGACATTCCGCACATCTTCATAGACGGCAATGCATTTCCAAGTCAATTCTTATTGTGGGGACCAGAATCAGAATTTTTGGGGCAGAAACATCTGCCACGGAAATTCTGCCGTGTGCAAGGTGCAGTGGGACTCTGCTGCAACGGCTTTTCCGAGCAGAAATTCCATTGTGTGAACGCGGCCTAAGGGGTTTGAATGAGGGGCAAGGACCTGTGTTTCCTCCTGTCAATGGCCGTGTTGGGGGGGGAAATAGAGGACATGGCAGCCGAGCACACGTATGCCCACTTCACATAACTATACGGGAAATGCGGAAGAAGTTACATGTTGAAATAAGCCTTATAAGTAAGTGAACCCCAGCAATCCTCTATCGGTGAGGCTTTGTTAACAGTATCTCTGCACTGAAATACAGACTGAAATATGGGCACTACAATGATGGTCATGGAAATCAGCGTCAACCACCACAGTTAAGGCCCCATACTCATTACGCCAAAATCGGCTAAACCCACCAATTCCAGAAGGGCGGCACACTAACTAATGTGTACAGAGGCCTTCCGACTAGGAGTCTGGCTGAGATTTTCGCTCTTCTCCTTTTTGACATGTGCACACTCGGTCAAACTGGGTGTGCATGTGCATTGGGGGGGGGGGGGGGGGTAATCGGGAGGAACTGCTGCCACTCAACAACTTTAGAAGGTGTGCGGACACCACAATTCAGTTTACACAGGTTATTAAACTAATATAAAGCCACAGATGTATATTCACAGTATTTTATATTTTGGGGGTGTATGGCTCCTTTAAAGGGGTATTCCCGTGGAAACCTTTATTTTTTTTTTATTTTTTTTTTTTTAAATCAACTGGTGCCAGAATGTTAAACAGATTTGTAAATCACTTCTATCTTAATCCTTCCAGTACTTTTTAGGGGCTGTATACTAAAGAGAAATCCAAAAAAGAAATGCATTTTCACTGATGTCACGACCACAGTGCTCTCTGCTGACCTCTGCTGTCCATTTCAGGAACTGTCCAGAGCAGCATATGTTTGCTATGGGGATTTTCTCCTGTTCTGGACAGTTCCTAAAATGGACAGCAGAGGTCAGCAGAGAGCACTGTGGTCATGACATCAGAGGAAATGCATTTCTTTTTTTTGGGATTTCTCTTTAGTATACAGCGCCTAAAAAGTACTGGAAGGATTAAGATTTTTTAATAGAAGTGATTTACAAATATGTTTAACTTTCTGGCACCAGTTGATTTAAAAAAAAAAAAAAAAATAAAAAAAAAGGTTTCTACGGGAGTACCCCTTTAAGTCTAAAAAGGAGCTAAAACACTGCGGCTCCCACCATTCCGCTGACCTACATTCCTTCTCCAGATGACACTTCTGATCAACCTGCATGTAAATAGAAATGACTCCTATTTCCAGATCTCCGCTCCTCGGCGTTCACACTTATTCTTTACCTGTTAAACTGATTATATGATGACGGGAGGAGATCGGTGACTCAGAGCCGCACAACCTGCTATTACAGGATGGAGAGGTTTGGAGAATGAGATCAAGACATTTACAGGCCAAAAAGGGTTCTAAGGCAGTGGTCTCCAAACCGTGGACCTCCAGATGTTGCAAAACTACAACTCCCAGCATGCCCGGACAGCCAACGGCTGTCCGGGCATGCTGGGAGTTGTAGTTTTGCAACACCTGGAGGTCCACAGTTTGGAGACAACTTATCTAGGAGGCTATGAAATCCTAGTCCTCATGGAGGGAGTTCATAGTGTGTTGTCTCGGTACAGGACCTGGTCCTGTCCCTGCCTAAAGTCCCCTCAGCCAGAGTCCCTCCATTTCCATAGGGCTCTCCTGCAGGGCTTACCCCTGGTTGCCTCATATAAATGATGTTGATATATTGTTTAATGTATAGGAAATATAAATGTATAGGACCTTTCCCGGGTCATGTGATGTACAGTTGTGATGTATAATTGTTTAAGGACCTTACTGGGTCATGTGATGTACCCAGAGTTCACTGGGTTCAGGACTTACAGGTTTGCAGACCAATGAGCTTAGTCCAGCCCCCTATTATATAAAGGGCTGTAGCCACTAATGGGGGAACAAGCTGACAGTTTTCCTTAAAGGGGTATTCCAGGCCAAAACTTTTTTTTATATATCAACTGGCTCCGGAAAGTTAAACAGATTTGTAAATTACTTCTATTAAAAAATCTTAATCCTTCCAATAGTTATTAGCTACTGAAGTTGAGTTGCTGTTTTCTGTCTAACTGCTTTCTGATGACTCACTTCCCGGGAGCTGTCCAGCTCCTATAGGGATATTTTCCCCATCATGCACAGCTCCCGGGACGTGACATCATCATTGAGCAGTTAGACAGAAAACTTCAGAAGCTAATAACTAGTGGAAGGATTAAGATTTTTTAATAGAAGTAATTTACAAATCTGTTTAACTTTCCAGAGCCAGTTGATATATATATATAAAAAAAGATTTTGCCTGGAACACCCCTTTAATTTTATTAATTTTTTGCTGAAATAAAATGCGCTATAAAAGTTTTGCAGCAAAAATCCATAGCACTGGTGGAATTATTGCAGACTCCATTAAAGTCATTAGGGGAAAAAAAACACAATAAATCCGCAACAATCGGGCAACATGTGTGAGGAAGCCGCAGCTTGAGAATGTGACCTATAAAAAGTATCAGGCTTACTTTCTTTTGCCCATATGGGGGGGGGGGGGGCAGTTATCATTGTCTTTAGGGCTGTTTTTTATTTTCTTAGATTTGGCGCAAGAAATGTTGCATGCGCGCCAAAACACTTTTTTTTGCGACTTTGGGCTGTAAGCAGAAAGCTACAAACGATCTTGCGAAAGTCAATTTCAGTTTTCACTTTGCAGTGGTAACGGATTTATCAAGTGCAAATGGCGCACAAAAAGTCACAAACCCCTCCAAAACACCGTAAATCTACACCAGTCCTGAACTGACTTACAATAACTGCCTTGGCACTGCCGTTGGCTGTCTGGGCATGCTGGGAGTTGTAGTTTTGCAACAGCTGGAGGTCCACAGTTTTGACACCTAGCCATAGTACAGTGGTCTTCAAACTGTGGCCCTCCAGATGTGGCAAAACTACAATTCCCAGCATGCCCAGACAGCCGTTGGCTGTCTGGGCATGCTGGGAGTTGTAGTTTTGCAACAGCTGGAGGGCCACAGTTTGAAGACCGCTAGTGTATCTGGTCCTTACCAAGCAGGTGTATCTCTGTATTAACTAGTAACCTGTGTGAGAGAACGACTATTGATCTCAGCTGTGCCTGAGGACAGAATGGAAACACATGCATTGTTGGTATCTCTCGCCTGTGTTCACACAATGCTAATGATGTGTATAAACACATTACAAATCTCCGTCTACACTGCTTGCAACGTGCAGTGAATATCCACAGGAGTACATGGGCCGTGCACAGATAAATCTGGGATTTGCAACAATGTGTAAATAAGTTATTCCAATGTGTCCCATGAATTGATGCCCAGTTTAGGCTCAGTCCTTGCAATTAAAGGGTACCTTTCATCAAAAAAACTTTTGAAATATTATAGATTAATGTATGCAGAATAACTTTACAATAGCATGTTATTAAAAAATATGCTTCTTTCTTTTTAATTTTCCACTTTGAAAAAATGACCACTAGGGGTCTCCCTACCAGTCTTTTTTTTTTTTTTATAGATTTCACACTCATGCAGGAGTCCTTAATCTCAGACTGCAGCTGGAACACAGACAAACTCACCTGCTCACTGCCAGTGAGCAGTGCTGAGCTTGTCTGTGTCCCGGATGCAGTCTGAGATTTAGGACTCCAGGAATCTATAAAAAAAAGGACTGGTAGGGAGACCCCTAGTGGTCATTTTTTCAAAGTGGAAAATTAAAAAGAAAGAAGCATATTTTTTAATAACATACTATTGGAAAGTTATTCTGCATACATTAATCTATAATATATCAAAAGTTTTTTTTGATGAAAGGTACCCTTTAATTTACACTGTATATTCATATAAATACATATTGCACAATACAGATATAGTATTTGCAAAGCAATGTGAACTCGGCCTTATCATTAGGCTCAAACTAAATTCTACATGAAACATTGATGGACTTTCCTCTACTTATCTTGTGATGATCTTCAGTTTCTTGATATTTGCATCTCCATACAGTGCTACATTCCTAATTCTTCTAGTCTCCCATTCCAAGAGAGCAATGCCTCATGGGAGATCACATGACACAGTAAGCCTGCAAGGTCACATGATTATGAAGTGCTTACTGTTTCCAAGGGCAACCAGCAGAATTTTAAATAGCAGCTCTGGATGTGAAGGGAGTATATGTTATCATTTACCATTAGAAAATCTGCAGCATAAAATTTGCAGTAAAAAAATTTCTGCAGAAAATCCACAGCAAAATATGCACGTGTGGATATACCCTAAGGCCTTGTTCACTTCTGCTCCATTCAGGGCAAGAAAACGGAGCCAGGCGGTCCCAACACCAATGGATCCCATTGAATTTATTGGGGTCCATCTGGTTTCCTTTTGGTGCCCATATTTTTTTGTCATACAGGTCCTGCTAATTAGACAAATTCTGAGAAGGAACTCCAACGTAGATGTAAACATAGCCTAACTCCATATAAGGGTAGGGTTACACATAGCGTATCCGCAGCATATTTCACGCTGCGGATGCACCTAAGCTAGTCACAAGTGCGAGCTCCCATTGAAGTCACTGGGTTTAGCTTGCAGAATTTCAGCTGTGGGAAACCTTCTGCAGATGTGCTTTAAGCCCAACCCTAAAGTATAAGTCCAATGCTTTGATCCAGCTCCATCGTGGGGAGGCATAGGCCATGCTCAGTGAAGTTCTGTGCACGAGTCCCGTTTATCAGGAATGGGCCCATGCATGGAACTTCACTAAGCATCATACGGTTGCCTCAGCAACTGCACCTCCCATTGTGGTCTGCGTCTCCTCACGCTGAAGCTTGCGCAGGATCCAAGTATTGTACCAATTCTTGCCCCATGACACCGATCACTTGTACCCTGAGATAAGCAGCGGTGGGGGGGGGGGGGGGAGATTCAGTGCAATGAACACTTTCTTGTTCGGAGCCTCTGCACGTACGGTTTATACATAGAAACTCTATTTCTGGTTCCTAACCATTAGGAAGTTCAGAATCAAAGAACGTGAGACTGAAAATTAACACATCTGACAGAATTCAGGTTGCACGTTCATTTCTCTTTCATCGATTTAACCCCTTTCTTTGCTGTTTTCCAGGTAAATCCGGGTTCTCACCATCCATATTATTGCTGCACATCCCAGCCCATCGACTCCAACTGCATCCAAATAATGTCAGTGTGAATTCAGCCTAATACATCAGTATGAAACAAGGTATAGAAATAGATTAAAGAACGGCTTATAAAGCAACTCCCCGGTGGAGGGTAACATTGGTCTCAAACTGTGGCCCTCCAGATGTTGCAAAATGTCAACTTCCAGCATGCCCGGACAGCCATTGGCTGTCCGGGCATGCTGGGAGTTAACATTTTCCAACATCTGGAGGGCCACAGTTTAAGACCACTGTCCTAAACTGTGTTGGGCAGCCTCACCGTTTTAAGATTTGTGCTTGCTGTCAGTGAATGAAACCATTTTACGTTATTTTCCTAGGCTAAAGACTAGTACGTGTCTAAGGTTGCCATGTTTTTCCATGTTTCTTTGGCCTTTCAATGGCCTGAAAGAAATGGCGGATAAAAAACTGCCAAGGCTTTTTCCAGTATTTGGCTATTATTCAGTTGTGTGGAAACTGGGGGAGATTTATTTAGACCTGTGTAGAGGAAGAGTGGTGCAGTTGCCCATGGCAACCAATCAGAGTGCTTTCATTTTTAAAGAGACCTGTGAAAAATGAAAGAAGTCAGGTTTTGATAAATCCCCCCCCCCCCCCCCATTGTGTTTTTGACCCTTTGGCATAATTTCACTGCTTTCAGGGTACCACTCCATGGGTCGGATGCAGAGCGCCCAGCCCATGGATTGTAAAGAGGCCGGCCACACTGCTGTATACTGTAAAGAAGCCCGTACATAACTGACAGAAATTGCTGCATCGAGCAAAAGGGGTATACAGCCATGGATGCAGGTTGGCTGGGCAGGAGGTATACATTGTATACCTTTAGCACAGTCAAGAAAGAGTTAAGTAATGGTGCTGTGTATTGCTACTTAACTCTTTTCAGATCATACACTAAACCAGCAATTTCTATAGATCACTGGTTTACAAAGCTAAAATTCCACAAGCAAATTATGTTGCTATCCACTGAAGCCAATGGGTTCCGCTTGTAAATTTTCCACTGCGGAAATTCCGCAAGTGGAATTTCAGGTGCAGTAGGCCCACTTCAGATGTGCTACGTGTGACCCTACCTTTAGAGTTCAATAATAATAAAAATAATAATAATAAATATAATATTCACTGAAAGCTAACAATTCTATGTCTGGCTTCATGTATCCAGTGGGTGGGGCTTAGCATAAAGTGATTTAAAAGGGACGTGGCTTCCTACACACTCCAGGCCTGTACCTTATTTCCATCCATTTTACACTAAGACTGAGGGCGGCAAAACGTTAAAAAACAAAAAGGTCAAAAAATTTTACTTTACACCACTTTTTTGACACTAGAAGAAAGACAAACTGGGGGGGATTTACTAAAGAGATCTAAACTCTTTTTTGGGGGGGGTTTTGTGCCCAAATTATATTGCACGTTTTATGCGCCAGATTTTGTGACCAAAAAAAATAAATCAAAAAACTCCACCCCTAGACATCTTATTCCCTATCCAAAGGATAGGGGATAAGATGTCAGATTGCCGCGGTCCCGCTGCTGTGGAGCCCCGGGATCCCCGCTGCGGCACCCCGCTCTCATTACAGCACAGAGCGAGTTCGCTCTGTGCGTAATGACGGGCGATACGGGGGACGGAGCAGCGTTACGTCATGGCTCCGCCCCTCGTGACATCACGGCCAGTCCCCTTAATGCAAGTCTATGGGAGGGGGCGTGACAACCACCACGCCCCCTCCCATAGACTTGTATTGAAAGGGGCGGACCGTGACGTCACGAGGGGCGGAGCCATGACGTAACAATGCTCCGGCCCCTGTACTGCCGAACTCGCTCTCTGCTGTAATAAGAGCGCGGTGCTGCAGCGGGGATCCCGGGGCTCCACAGCTGCGGGACCGCGGCGATCTGACATCTTATCCCCTATCCTTTGGATAAGATGTCTAGGGGCGGAGTACCCCTTTAACTCGGAAAACCCGAAACAGGTTTTCACTGCTAAATCCCAACAAATTTACTATGTTCCCACATAAAATTACATAAAAAAATACATGAAACAATTAGTTAAATATAAATAATACAGACGCTTTTGTTTGTGTAATCTGATGTGAACATAAAGGCCGCACATTGCTCCCCTATATAACTCCATGATCTGTATAGTGGCAGCTCAGTGGAGTCGTGTGGATTCAGCAGCAGTCGGCGACCTTGCTTGGCAGAAACACAGGAATTTGGGTGATAGTGGAAAGTGATTTGTAGGAGAGAAGTTATCAGGCAGGAAGAGGTTTCGATGTGCGACACATTGCACCTCAGGAAGTGGTTGACGTGTGTACTGTGTGTATGTGCTTAATGCTGCTTCATAGGCCTCAGGCTTGGGTACACTACTGATAATCTCCAATGTTGGCCATGTAGGATAGCTGCATTACCAGGTTTATACTCGATTGGGAACATTTATCATTGGCCTTACACCACTTCAATGTTCGAAATGTCCCTGCTAATTTTGCGCAATTGCATTTTTTGCGCAATTGCATTTGTTTGCGCAATTTTTGGTAGAACATCTTTCAAAGTTGTTCACTGTTTGGTGCACCTTGCACCACTTTATGCAATGGAGCTGTATTTATTATTTGCGCAAAGCCTAAATTCAAGTGTTTTTTTGTTTTTTTTTGCACAAAGCCTACTTTTTTTTGCACCAATCTCCACCATCTAATAGGATACGTAAAAGGTGTCAGATGCTAGAACACAAAGCCTAAACCAATCTCTGGCGCCCACTGGTTTCTATAGTTGAGCAAAATTTATCAAGTCCTGTGAGCAACTGTGCAAACAATACACCAAGCAAACGGGTAAAATCTATTTTACCTTACACCAACCATACGCTATTGATACAGTAGGGAACAAAGACGCGGGCAAGAAACTGGAAGCTTGTGATCGCGCTGTGGAGGAAGGAGATAATCCAAAGTCATCATAACAATATTTATTGTATGATCATGTGCACGCAACGCGTTTCAAAACCATGATGGTTTTGAAATGCGTTGCGTGCACATCATAAAAAATAAAAAACATAGAGGAAAAAAAAGAATATGTCTGCACTCACCATAGTACTAGAAATGAATTTATGCTTTATTGCGGCAAAGTCTTAGCGCACATAGTCGAAAAAACATAATCACCCGGGGTGCAGGGAGGGAGAGCGGCTACCAGCCGGTAACAGGAGCATGATGGTTTTGAAACGCGTTGCGTGCACATCATAAAAAATTAAAGTCATAGAGAAAAAAAAGAATATGTCTGCACTCACCATAGTACTAGAAATGAATTCATGCTTTATTGCGCACATAGTCGAAAAACATAATCACCCGGGGTGCAGGGAGGGAGAGCGGCTACCAGCTGGTAGCAGGAGCGTGTCAAGAAAACGACAGCGTGGTTTCACATCAGAGACGCATCATCCGGTTCCTTCCGGAACTGGATGATGCGTCTGACACGAAACCGCGTTGTCGTTCTCTTGACACGCTCCTGCTACCGGCAGCCGCTCTCCCTCCCTGCACCCCGGTGATTATGTTTTTTCGACTATGTGCGCTAAGACTTTGCCGCAATAAAGCATGAATTCATTTCTAATACTATGGTGAGTGCAGACATTTTTTTTTTTTTTTTTATATAATGATCATTTATAAGTTAATTTACAAAAATTATCTAGTACTAGATCATATTAATAGATGAGGTATTACAGTCATGATTTTATATTATTTTATATTAATTGACATTGTTATGGGTGATATACCTGAGATACCTATCTATATATATATATATATATATATATATAGATAGATAGATAGATAGATATAGATATATATTAATACAAATAATATATACTCCACTCTGATTAAAGGGGTTCTCCGGTGCTTAGACATCTTATCCCCTATCCAAAGGATAGGGGATAAGATGCCTGATCGCGGGGGTCCCGCCACTGGGGATAGGATATGATAATAGGATAGGATATGATATTATAAAAATGTGTCAGGGCCCTCTCCAGTATGGTCTCTGCAGTGAACGAAAAATACTTTCGGTCTGGAAGGATTTTTCCCCATTTATAGGGCAGTGGTCTTCAACCTGCAGACCTCCAGATGTTGCAAAACTACAACTTCCAGCATGCCCGGACAGCCAACGGCTGTCCGGGCATGCTGGGAGCTGTAGTTTTGCAACATCTGGAGGTCCGCAGGTTGAAGACCACTGATATAGGGGATGTTTTGCCTTCCTCTTGTTTACACCTTTTATTGTAGAATATTGCATATGTTAACTAATAGTTTTAATAAAATAAAAAAAACTATTTTCTTATCCTTTTGTCTCTTCATTTTATTGGTGATTTTTCTTCAATGGTTGATGTTACTTTTTTACTATACAACATGAATATACACATTGCAGGGCTGTTCTCGGATCTGTAGGGGGTCCTATCTATCAGCTAGTAATCCCCATCCTGTAGTTAAGTCTAAGCATTAGTGTGGCCCACCAGCCTATATCTCCCTTTATGTCATCAAGTCCAATAAAAAAAAAAAAAAATACATTGAAGATCTGGTGACGAAGTCCCTTTAAAAATATATAGGATGCGTTCTATAGATCTCTCCTTTGAGGAGACCGGGAGCTCAGCCCAGAAGGAAGTAGGATCAAACGTGTGATTCATGACTCCGTCACCAAAAGAATCCATCTGATTACAGACGTGGGCATAAAACACGATTAAATGGGATAAGAAAGGGCGTGGGATGTATTGGGTTAGGACAGTCGCTAAACCGATGACAACAGCAAAGGCAAGTGAGGTGCACCATGATTGTTTCTATGACATAAACTCATTTAGATATTTTCCTCATAGATTTCTAATTAACAGAGAGAAGTGCCCATTTATTCATATCTATAGATGTGAGCAGAGAAAAGACAGAGCTGTACTCACTATTCTGCTGGTGAGGTCACTGTGTACATACATTACATTACTTATCCTGTACTGATCCTGAGTTATATCCTGTATTATACTCCAGAGCTGTACTCACTATTCTGCTGGTGAGGTCACTGTGTACATACATTACATTACTTATCCTGTACTGATCCTGAGTTATATCCTGTATTATACTCCAGAGCTGTACTCACTATTCTGCTGGTGTGGTCACTGTGTACATACATTACATTACTTATCCTGTACTGATCCTGAGTTATATCCTGTATTATACTCCAGAGCTGTACTCACTACTCTGCTGGTGAGGTCACTGTGTATATACATTACATTACTTATCCTGTACTGATCCCGAGTTATATCCTGTATTATACCCCAGAGCTGTACTCACTATTCTGCTGGTGAGGTCACTGTGTACATACATTACATTACTTATCCTGTACTGATCCCGAGTTATATCCTGTATTATACTCCAGAGCTGTACTCACTATTCTGCTGGTGAGGTCACTGTGTACATACATTACATTACTTATCCTGTACTGATCCTGAGTTATATCCTGTATTATACTCCAGAGCTGTACTCACTATTCTGCTGGTGAGGTCACTGTGTACATACATTACATTACTTATCCTGTACTGATCCTGAGTTATATCCTGTATTATACCCCAGACCTGTACTCACTATTCTGCTGATGAGGTCACTGTGTACATAATTACTTATCCTGTACTGATCCTGAGTTATATCCTGTATTAGGCTGGGTTCACATCACGTTTTGTCCCATACGGGACCGCATACGGCAGGGGGAGCTGAAAACTTGCGGTCCCGTATGTAATGCATTTCAATGAGCTGACCGAAGTGAAACGCTGACTCCAGTCGGCTCATTTTTGCCCTGTATGCGGTTCTCCACCGGACCTAAAATCGTAGTCGACCACGATTTTAGATGCGGTGGGGAAACCGCATGCGGGGCAAAAATGAGCCGACTGGAGTCAGCGTTTCACTCCGGTCAGCTCATTGAAATGCATTACATACGGGACCGCATACGGCAGGGGGAGCTGAAAACTTGCGCTCCCGTATGCCTTCGTATGCGGTCCCGTATGGGACAAAAGGTGATGTGAACCCAACCTTATACTCCAGAGCTGTACTCACTATTCTGCTAGTAGACATACATCAATCAGATGAATTGTTGATTGAGCTCCTGCAATTATAATAAAGGATTAATATAAATATAAATGGTATACCCTGTACGACGTTACACAGCTCATCTGGCTTTGGTCAGTAGTTTGCTCCATGTTATTCATACAGCTCGTTCTGCCCTAGGCACATGGACTTAATTCACCCCAATAGGGGGATTCCACAAGCATTGGAGTTTTAAAGTGGTATTCCGGGCAAGAACATCTTATCGAAAGTCCCGCTGCTGGGACCCCCCATGATCTCCCTGCAGCAGCCCGCATTCTATGCATAGCTGAGTCTGCAGTTTTGGAAACCGCTGGGCTTCCGAGACGGGGACGTGACATCACGTCACGCCGTTACGCCCTCTCCCATAGAAATTTTTGGGGCGTAACAGCCAAAAGGTCCTTTCGATAGGGGATAAGATGTTTTTGCCCGGCATACCCCTTTAAGTTATTAAATGGTAACAATAATCCCAAATCCACAACACAATGACCATGCAATGTAAATCAAGTCAAAGTTAAAAAAGTAAACAACAAGTGTAGATGCCTCTTCCGGTTGAAAAAAGGCAAAAAAAATTGCCCATAGGAAATCTATGTGAATATTATATATGCCTTATCGAGCAGCTTGGTAACCACCCTCATAAAGTGTATAACAATAATCGGACACTAGTGTATGAAAAATGACACAGAAAGCACCAAGACAATTATTGTGACCCATACAACATCTAGCGCCAGTAAATCATTTTACATAGTGTGGGAGATTAGCCACGTGTAGCCATTAGCTTCAAACATTAGTCAGTGACAGTGACACAGACGTATAGTTCGGTCAGAGCTTTTCCTGTCTTTATTTTTCCAGCACAAAAGAAAACACTGGGTTTGGCTGCCACGCCCCCTCCCATAGACATGAATGGAAGGGGCGTGGCACTGGCATGACAGCATGAGGGGGCGTGGCATGACCACAGCAGCCCAAACCCAGCGTTCTGAACATATTGTTCACAACGCCGGGTGCTTTCACAGAGATCGCGGGGGGGTCCCAGCAGATGGACCCCAGCGATCAGACATCTTATCCCCTATCCTTTGTATATGGGTATAAGATGCCTAGCAATGGAGTACCCTTTTAAAGCTGCACACCTCAGGACTCCAACTCTCATCAGAGGCTCCTTAGAGCCTCAGCTTGCAGACTGAGTTACACCTAGTTGTAAAGCCCCTTATCTAGCTGTCTTGAGTGCCTATGCTGATTTGGGCCACAAAACCTGGAATGGGCCAAGAAGGTAATGAAAGACGCCACTACCAACCTGCCTTTCATCCCATAAAAATTCAGGCCCGAAAAAAAGACTTACTAAAGTCCTTATCAAGTAATGCCAGGGTTATTAAATGTTTCTGGATTTTATATATCTCCTCCAGCTATTCCTGGATAGGATACAGTGGGGCAAAAAAGTATTTAGTCAGCCACCAATTGTGCAAGTTCTCCCTCTAAAAAAGGTGAGAGAGGCCTGTAATTTTCATCATAGGTTATAACCTCAACTATGAGAGACAGAATGAGAAAAAAATATCCATAAAATCACATTGTCTGATTTTTAAAGAATTTATTTGCAAATTATGGTGGAAAATAAGTATTTGGTCACCTACAAACCAGCAAGATTTCTGTCTCACAGACCTGTAACTTCTTCTTTAAGAGTCTCTGTCCACCACTCGTTACCTGTTTTAATGGCTCCTGTTTGAACTTGTTATCAGTATAAAAGATACCTGTCCAGAACCTCAAACAGTCACACTCCAAACTCCACTATGGTCAAGACCAAAGAGCTGTCGAAGGACACCAGAAACAAAATTGTAGACATGCACCAGGCTGGCAAGGCTGAATCTGCAATAGGCAAGTAGATTGGTGTGAAGAAATCTACTGTGGTAGCAATTATTAAAAAATGGAAGACATACAAGACCACTGATAATCTCCCTTGATCTGGGGCTCCATGCAAGATCTCACCCTGTGGTGTCAAAATTATCACAAGAACGGTGAGAAAAAAATCCCAGAACCACACGGGGGTCTTAGTGAATGACCTGCAGAGAGCTGGGACCAAAGTAACAAAGGCTACCATCAGTAACACCCTACGCCGCCAGGGACTCAAATCATGCAGTGCCAGACGTGTCCACCTGCTTAAGCCAGTACATGTCCGGGCCTGTCTGAAGTTTGTTAGAGAGCATTTGGATGATCCAGAAGACTATTGGGAGAATGTCATATGTCAGATGAAACCAAAGCAGAACTTTTTGGTAAAAACTCAACTCGTTGTGTTTGGTGGAGAAAGAATGCTGATTTGCATCCAAGAACACCATACCTACTGTGAAACATGGGGTTGTAAACATCATGCTTTGGGGCGGTTTTTCTGTTAAGGGACCAGTATGACTGATCATTGTAAGGAAGGAATAAATGTATTGTGAGATTTTGAGTGTGAAAACCTCCTTCCATCAGCAAGGGCATTGAAGATGAAACGTGGCTGGATCTTTCAGCATAACATTGATCCCAAACACACCACCTGGGCAATGAAGGAGTGGCTTCTTAAGAAGCATTTCAAGGTCCTGGAGTGGCCTAGCCAGTCTCCAGATCTCAACCACATAGACAACCTTTGGAGGGAGTTGAAAGTCCGACAGCCCCAAAACATCACTGCTCTAGAGGAGATCTACATGGAGGAATGGGCCAAAATACCAGTAACAGTGTATGAAAACCTTGTGAAGACTTACAGAAAATGTTTGACCTCTGTCATTGCCAACAAAGGGATATAACAAAGTACTGAGGTGAACTTTTGTTATTGAACAAATACTTATTTTCCACCCTAATTTTCAAATAAATTCTTTAAAAATCAGACAATGGGATTTTATGGATATGTTTTTCTCATTCTGTCTCTCATAGTTGAGGTTATAACCTATGATGAAAATTACAGACTCTCTCATCTTTTTAAGTGGAAGAACTTGCACAATTGGTGGCTGACTAAATACTTTTTTGTGCTTCCATAAACCCGGAAACTTGGTAGCTACATATGACAGGTACTTTTGGGAAATATATACAGACCCCAAACCACCATTCCTGCAAAATATAAGCCCTTACAAAACCCAGTTGGCCAAAAAATAAAAATGTTTTAGCTGTCAGAACGTGGCAAAAAAAACAACCCAACAAAGTATTATATATATTTTTATTTTTATTTTTTTATGATTTAGTTGTGAAAAGAAATACAAAAGAAAAACAACAATGACAAAATTATGATTTCTTTAATTTCGCCTCCCCAAATTTTTGTATGTAAAAAAACTCATAAAAAAGAATTAAAAGTCATATGCACCCCATAATAGTACCAATAAAAACTACAGCTCATTTCGGAAAAAAATCTCACACAGATCTGTCAACCGAATGTGGTGCTTGATAAACACCCTAATAAAAAGAATGCCCAAAAATACACAGGGTGATCCTTTATTTTTTTAAGGTCAGTGTGAGTCAAGCAGCGCACTAGGGCCACACTTAGGATGTTTCTAAAAACTGCAGATTTTGGGTAATATATTGTGGTGGCCCAGTACGGGAGGTGTTCCCTTGTGCTCCCGCTGTCCTGTCAGGCAGCCTCCTTTCAGTGTCCCTAAGGTCCCCTGCACTTGTTTCTCCATTGTAAAGATGTTTTACCATGTAAAGTGTTATAAATTGTAATGTTGCTTTAAGAGTTATACCATGTGATATATCATGTGATTGTTACCCAGGAAGTACCAGTGATCAGGTGATCCCAAGAGTGACCTATGGGCTCCCTGCTAGTCTCCCCCATATAATCCCTGGGTGGAGCTTCTCTCTCTTTGATCTCTGCTCTTCTGCTGAGGTCCAGTGCAGTCGCCTAGTGTGTGTGTCCAGTGTTGGAGACCTCAAAGTCCAGTCCTGCAGCCGCCATCAATTCAAGTAAGATAAAGTCACCGCTTTATGAGTCAAGTCAGTCCCTGTGATCTCTAAAGTCAGCGTGGTCTGCATTCAATTGTCCAGTCCTACTACAAGTCCCAGCAAGCCCTTAAGGTCTCTTAGTCACTGGTCACCTCCTTGGTCCCTGGCTGAACTGTATAGACTTTGCCAACTGTCTACCCCCAGTGAACTTACCGTTGTCCGTAATTTGGCATCGGAGTCTTTATTGCCCCCAGTGCCTAGCCCAGGATCCAGCGGTGTATCTTCGGGTGGTTTTGGGCTAAACCACGCTCTGGCATCACGAATACAATGGGTTAATGCCATCTACCCCTAGGGTAACAACATCTGCCCTGGACCTCACACCCCGCTACCACAATATATTCAGTTGATGTTTTCTGTTTATACAGAAACAATGGTTTTAAATTGAAACTTTGCTAAAAAGATGAGAATTTTAAAGCGTACCTGTCATATCACAGCGTACCACCATATCACAGATAAAAAAAATATAATGCTTTTACATGTTACTCACTAGGTCATGCAGATTCTTTACATGTCTTTTTGTATGTGTCTAGAATCAATATTTGGCTCACAAATCCCTCTGTTCTGCTGCTCACTCATTCTAACATCCACTGCTCAGGAGGACCCCTGGTATGGGGACCCCTAGTGGTCTTTCTTTATAAGCCATAATTTCTATGAAAAGGAGACAACATTTTTATGAAGTATATTAGAAAGGTTAATGTTTTGCCAAGGTGTACAACATATGAACAGCTTTTGATTCTGACAGTGCCCATTTAAAAGCCCAATGAAAAATTTGGCCAAAGTTTTGCCGTATTTGCCAAATGATAGCTGGAGGTATTGACCAAAATTTACCAGAAACATAAAGTACAAGGTGTCACAAAAACTCAATCTCAGAAACACTTGGATAAGTTAAAACAGGTTATTAGCACGTAAAGTGCTCAGATTTGAAGGATGGGCCTCGGTCCTGAAGGCCAACATAGGCCGCGGCCGTCATTAAGGGGTTAAGGAAATACTACATCCTTGTATTTAGAGGACAGAAA
The DNA here is from genome assembly GCF_029499605.1 of Hyla sarda. NCBI lineage: Eukaryota > Metazoa > Chordata > Amphibia > Anura > Hylidae > Hyla > Hyla sarda. Next base: position 19,109,912 of record NC_079199.1, read on the forward strand.
GTGACCTGTTCCCCGTGTAACATCCGGCTGTATGAGTAATGTAACCACATGGCGCCCTCCTTCTACTTTCATTTCACTTAGTGACACATGAACCACTCCCAGGCTCTGCAGATGTTGCAGGAAACGGCAGTCGCTTTTCTTGTCCGACCTGTTTTATCAGTCCATGTACCTCATTCAGACTGTATTAGGCTGCATTCCCATTTCGTTTTTTTACATACGGGTGCCGGATCCGGCTGGGGGAGGGGAAAACCAGGCTCTCCTGTACCCCAGCCGGATCAGCCCGTGACTCCATTTACGTTAATGAGCCAACCGGAGTCACCGTTTGACTCCGGTCGGCTCAGTTTTGACCAGTATCCAGTTTTAGGTCTGGTCAGGAAAGCGCATACGGGTTAAAACTGAGCCGACCGGAGTCACCGCTTGACTCTGGTCGGCTCATTAACGTAAATGGAGTCACGAGCTGATCCGGCCGGGGTACGGGGAGCCTGGTTTTCCCCTCCCCCAGCCGGATCCGACACCCGTATGTAAAAAACGGTGTGAATGCAGCCTTACTGAGGCACTCTTCTATCATCTCTATACATAGTGCGGCGGCCATTGTGAGAGCCCCCATGAGCCAGATAGTGTTGCCATAACACATATAGTACAGTGGTCTTCAACCTGCGGACCTCCAGATGTGGCAAAACTACAACTCCCAGCATGCCCGGACAGCCGTTGGCTGTCCGGGCATGCTGAGAGTTGTAGTTTTGCCACATCTGGAGGTCCGCAGGTTGAAGACCACTGCTTTAGTAAAATGACTTTACTCTGAAATGCAGTAATAATCCAGAATATACAGTAATCCGGCACAGACCTGCAATGTAAGGGCCTGTTCACATTCATAAAGCTCTAAAGAATGTATTGTTGTCTATAGGCAACAATACATTCTTGTAGGCAGTGTAGGCAGTGTTTGGATAGGGGATAAGATGTGTAAGCACCGGAGTACCCCTTTAAGTGTTGTTACTAAGTCTGTGTAACCAAGGAAGGTGCCAGTGACCAGATGACTTATAGGTGACCTATGGGAGTCCTCCAATTTGCTCCCTTATATAGTTGGGAGGAGCTAGCCAGTTGAGTTTAGAGTCTAAGCTGAGGAACAGTAAAGTCAAGACCTGAGAGTATCTGGTGTCCTGAGGGACAGCGTGGGACTGCATAATTGATTCCAAGTCCACTACAAGTCCCAGCGAGCCCGCAAGTCTCCTAAAGTCACTGGTCATCTCCTGTAAAGACTATAATATATGTCTGCCTCAGGAAAGCTGCCGTTGTTCCGTAACCTTGTATCGAAGTAATTATTTGCCCCGCGCCTGGCCCAGGAACCAACGGCCATACCTCGGGTGGTGTAGAGGATAACCACACCCTGGCATCACGAATACCAAGAGTTAATAACATCTGCCCTAAGGGTAATAACATCTGCCCTTCATCCCACCCCTCACCACACTTCATTTCATTTTACAGCAATTGTGGTTTTTGGCTGCAAAGTTTCCAAAAAAGTAGAACTGAATCGCCTTCCTTGAACTTTGCAGTAAAATCTTAGGATTGATCTTTCTTTTCTTCTTCTTCTTAGAACTGATTTTATTTGAAAACTTTAGTTCCTCACTTGTTTTGCTTTGTTGTTTGTAACATTAGGATATGTTCACATATGATAGATTTGTATATCGCAAATGCAACACGTTTTTTTACTAGATGTGCAGCGGGTTCCTATGAGTATTCGCCCCAAGGTTTTTAAAGGAATTTATGGGGTGGTCCGGGATGAAAAAAACAAATCCAATTTCTTCCGAAAACAGTGGCCCGTCTATCCTCAGGTTGTGTGAGGTATTGCTGCTAAGTTCCATCAAAGTGAATGGAGCCAAGTTGTAATACCACACACAACCTGAGGAAAAGGGTTGTGCTGTTTTTGGAAGAAATTAACTCTATTTTGCTATTCCTGGAAAACCTCTTTAAGGCCCGATTCACAATAAGGAATTTCCGACCAGAATTCTGCTTCTGAATTTCGCTCAGACATTTAGCTGCATGAAGGTAAAATGCAGGTGAATAGGTTTTACGTTAACCCATGCACAATGCAGAATTTTCTGGGTGGAATTTCCGTCAGAAAATGTTCTGGCTCAATGTTCTGGCGGAATCAGCACCACTGACATTGCCGTCTATTGGGACGCCAATGTCCTAACGACGACTGATTTTCCGCCCTTGAATTCTGTAATGTGAACTTTGCCTAATCCTCTGCGTTTGTGCACAGAATGAGGGAGGTCTACAATGGGGGATTATCCCCTTTTCCTTTAAAGGGATACTCCAGTGGAAAAATCAACTGGTGCCACAAAGATAGACAGATTTGTAAATAACTTCTGTTTAAAAATCTTAATCCTTCTAGTACTTATCAGCTGTATGCTCCAGAGGAAGTTATATTTCTTTCTGGAGTTCTTTTCAGTCTGACCACAGTGTTCTCTGCTGACACCTCTGTCTGTATCAAGAACTGTCCAGAGCAGGAGAGGTTTGCTATGGGGATTTGCTCCTACTCTGGACAGTTCCTGACATGGACAGAGGTGTCAGCAGAGAGCACTGTGGTCAGACAGAAATGAACTCCAGAAAGAAATACAACTTCCTCTAGAGCATAAAGCAGCTGATAAGAAGGATTACGATTTTTAAACAGAACTGTGGTGTCCCGGTACCGTATTTCATACTTTACCTTGGTTGGGGGTCCCCAAAGTCAGAATTCCTAGGAACTGTGGGGGTCCGCTTCCCTAGTCATCCCCTAGTCACCCCTCATATAGTTAATATTTTACTAAATGACATGTAAATGCTGTATATAATATGTATGCTTACCTTCATAGCGTCGCAGGACCTTAGGTCATGTGACTTGGGTTAGTACTCTATGGTAGGTAAAAGGACCTTTGGAGGTTCATGGAACATGTGATTACCCATAATCCTTTGTAAAGCTGATTGACAGATGGTGTGAACCAATCCTAAAACGGCCAGCCCATATAAGGGAGCTGCAGCCAATAGTCTTCCTCTTGGGTTGCTGACACTTGATGAGGACAGACCTCCGCAACTTACGACTGCTATTAGGCCAAAGCCTCGGCCTGAAGCTAAACAGTGAGTTCTTACAACTTCCCCGCTTATGCTAGCGAGACCCCTGGACCCAAACATAACCCTAAATCCAGCGGATCTATGCGTACAAAATCCTACTAAACTAAAGAACTCACAAAAGTCCCAACCATACGTCAATCTCAGCTGCGCTGTATATAGACTCTGTTATATGGACTGTTCCTGTTATCCCTGTTACAGAAAATACTCAGTAAAGTTTCCGACAGTTTTCAGCAAAGCTTCTGGTTGTGGACATTGCATTTATTCTTCAACTCCCTATCACTTTTGGGAAGGGTTGCGATAGGCCAAGCATCACAGTATTAACCCTCACTCTGGCGTCACGACTGACAAGAGTTAATTACACCCTTGATATACCGCACAGCAACACCCCAACTGCCATACACCCCCCCCCCCCCAAGGCACCACAGAAGTAATTTACAAAACTGTTTAACTTTCCGGCACAAGTTGATTTAAAAAAATAAAAATTAAAAAATGTTTTCCACCGGAGTACCCCTTTAACCCCCAATAGACCAAGGGGCAAAGGGAAAGGAGTTGTCTGACAAAGAATAAAGCATTAGGAGAAGGCCGGAGAGACCAGAAGTGTAGTCATAGGGTCAATTACCCGGAGGTTAAATAGACGGCCTGACATGTTTGTGTTTTATCACAAGAGGCAAAGGGCAAGTGTGAGGGAGTCATCTGTATGTATGTGTAATAAAAGCGAAATGAGGTTCCCACTTAACCTCCTGACCTGCAGCCGTTCATGCCTGTGAAGAGTCAGTCACTAGAAATCAACTCGCTGACAGGTTATAATGCTGAGTGCTCTATTAGCAATGACTCTCATGACTATTACATGTTACAGAGCAATGTCTGCCGCATAAACATCCCCGACGGCTGCAGAACTGACTTATTATTACAATTATATCAACTCTTAATCTGTTCCATGGAAAAACTGGTTGACAACCAATATGGTCACCATTAATGAGTCCTTGTCATATCCCCCCAAAAATGTTATGTTACTCAGTACCTAATACTGATCATGTACATAGAATTGTTATGCGTCTAGCACCTATATTTCTCTTACAAATACCTTCTATCTGTTGCTCACTTGGTTTCTCACCTGTGCTCTGGAGGGGGTGTGTCGTCACTCTGCATAACTCATCTTTCTCCCTGAGTCTGCTGAGCTGTGCTGGGACTCTTTATCCAATCACTGCAGGCTGCTCTGTAACCCCCTCCTCTCTTTTTATATGCTGCAGTCTGATAGGACAGGAGTGAGCACAGAGGAGTGCTAGTCCTGCCCTTACTTACTGGACCTTATCAAAAAGATAATGCAGCAGCAGTACAGGATTATGTTCTGGATGGTATAGGGACCACCAGAAGCCTTTTTAATGAGCAGGGATTTCTGTAAAAAAAGAAATGATTTTTTTAATGAAGTATGTTAGAAAGATTAATGTTTTGCCAAGATGCACAACATATAAAAAGTTTTTGAATCTTACAGGTTCTATTTAAGGAGATCAAGAATTCTGATCTCCAAGCCAAGCAATCAAAGTGTGGGGAATTCAGTAATTGCTATTCAGGAGTCTGGGAAAGTTGAATGACAACACCATATGAAATCTGTAATAAGGATGACCTTATGCAAGCAGAGGAGTCAAAGGCCTACTAGCTGGCCCACTACTATTGGTCCCTGATATTCAGCCTGGTAGCTACATAGAATGCACCACAGATGCAGGTGGAAGGCACAATGAACGCCAGGAGGTGTTGAAGGGTGGACCTGAAGAAGATGCTTGTTGGCCCTGAAACGCGTTGTCCTTATGCATCTGTGGTGGTGAAGAATACTTGTACAGTAATACAGTAGCACTCATATAACCTCTTTTTCTTTTCAATCCATTTACTTTTATACACTAGCAAAACACTATTAGGTAAGAAGACACTATAGGTGAGGTAGTGGTGGGCATTCAACCATCTGTAATTCTACACAAGAGCGCCCCCTTGTTTTTATGTTTTTTACACTCTATCTACAAAACATAGAGGATTGTAGGGAAAACAACCTGTTTGATCTATGCTGCCCTTGTTGGATGGATAATCAATAATAGAATTGTACCAGGTCACTCCTCATCAATGATGATCTCTAGTGTTATTTATTATACATGCTGCCCGCATCCTCCCTCCATCGCCTCTGTACGTGTTCAGTTCTTAAAGGGGTATTCCAGGAAGAAACTTTTTTTTATATCAACTGGCTCCAGAAAGTTAAACAGATTTGTTAATTACTTCTATTAAAAAAAATCTTAATCCTTCCAATAATTATGAGCTGCTGAAGTGGAGTTTTTCTTTTCTGTCTGGCAACACTGCTCTCTGCTGACATCTCTGCTTGTCTCAGGAACTGAACAGAGTAGAAGAGGTTTGCCATGGGCATTTGCTTCTACTCTGGTAGAATCTTTTTGTGGATAACCCCTTTAAAACAAGGCTGGTTGGGCACTTTACCATGCACCTGGTTGGCAGAGTACCACTTTTTTTTCTAAACTCATAAACAGCACCCTCTTTATATTGACGCCCTAGATAGCTGCCTACCCAGCCTGATTTTATTTTTTAGCCACTTTATTTTTTATTTTTTTTTACAGTGTGCCTCTGATTCTCTCGTGCCAGCCTATGTCACTTCTAAGGCCTGTTTCATAATACGGATCTGATTTAAGGATGGGTTATGGATATAATGGCATCAGGATATGCTCAGTATTTCATTAGTATGACATACACAAAGTGGAGATTTATCAAGACCTGTGAGAGGAAAAGTTGCCCATAGCAACCAATCAGATCGCTGCTTTCATTTTGCAGAGGGCTTTTCAAAAATGAAAGCAGCGATCTGATTGGTTGCTATGGGCAACACAGCAACTTTTCCTCTGCACAGGTTTTGATGAATCTCCCCCATAGTTACTTTTTGTTGCTTGTAGAGCATCTCCGTATTTTGCAGCGTTGTACTCTACGTAATGTCTACGGTAGAGTTATTTTCCCTCATTTATTTGGGTGGTGGGTTTGACTAACGTGCATCTTATTTATCAAGAGGGTGCAGCAGGAGGATGAATTTTGCGCAGCTCTGCTGTGGTGGGAAAAGCTCTACCACATACACTTCTTCTAGACACTTGTGAGGGAGGGAAGTAGACACTTTCCGGGTCCTTAAAGGGGTATTCCAGGCAAAACCTTTTTATATACATCAACTGGCTACGGAAAGTTAAACAGATTTGTAAATTACTTCTATTAAAAAATCTTAATCCTTCCAATAGTTATTAGCTTTTGAAGTTTTCTGTCTAACTGCTCAATGATGATGTCACGTCCCGGGAGCTGTGCATGATGGGAGAATATCCCCATAGGAACTGCACAGCTCCTGGGACGTGAGTCATCAGAAAGCAGTTAGACAGAAAACAACAACTCAACTTCAGAAGCTAATAACTATTGGAAGGATTAAGATTTTTTAATAGAAGTAATTTACAAATCTGTTTTACTTTCCAGAGCCAGTTGATATATATATATAAAAAAAAAAGTTTTGGCCTGGAATACCCCTTTAATTTGGCAGGATAGGTGTTTTTACTTACTTTCACAGAGCTGCCTGGACATTTTTACTTGCATTTTAGACTCTACAATCAAATTTGATTGCGGTGTCTAAGGGGTTAAAGCCGGGCATTGCCGTGATCGGGGATGTCTGGCATTAAAGATGGGTCCTGGTGGCAGATAGCCGCCAGGACCACCCAGCTATGACCCACGCTCAGCTCCTGAGCGCGTGTCAAAGAAGGGGAGTGGGACCCTGTCGTCCACAACAGGTTAACCCCTTAAGGACCCGGGGTTTTTCAGTTTTTGCATTTTGTTTTTTTCCTCCTTACCTTTTAAAAATCATAACCCTTTCAATTTTCCACCTAAAAATCCATATTATGGCTTATTTTTTGCGCCACCAATTCTACTTTGCAGTGACAGTTATTTTACCCAAAAATCCACGGCGCAACTGAAAAAAAAATCATTGTGCGACAAAATCGAGGAAAAAACGCCATTTTGTAACTTTTGGGGGCTTCCGTTTCTACGCAGTGCATATTTAGGTAAAAATGACACCTTATCATTATTCTGTAGGTCCATACTAGAGATGAGTGAACTTACAGTAAATTCGATTCGTTACGAACTTCTCGGCTCGGCAGTTGATGACTTATCCTGCATAAATTATTTCAGCTTTCAGGTGCTCCGGTGGGCTGGAAAAGGTGGATACATTCCTAAGAAAGAGTCTCCTAGGACTGTATCCACCTTTTCCAGCCCACGGGAGCACCTGAAAGCTGAACTAATTTATGCAGGATAAGTCATCAACTGCCGAGCCGAGAAGTTCGTGATGAATCGAATTTACTGTAAGTTCGCTCATCACTAGTCCATACGGTTAAAATGATCCCCTACTTATATAGGTTTCATTTTGTCGCACTTCTGGAAAAAAATCATAACTACATGCAGGAAAATTTATATGTTTAAAAATGTCCTCTTCTGACCCCTATAACTTTTTTATTTTTCCACGTACAGGGCGGTATGAGGGCTAATTTTTTTGCGCTGTGATCTTACGTTTTTATCGGTATCATTTTTGTTTTGATCGGATTTTTTAATGGTATAAAAAGTGACCAAAAATAAGCTTTTTTGGACTTTGAATTTTTTTGCGCGTACGCCATTGACCGTGTGGTTTACATTAATGATATATTTTTATAGTTCGGACATTTACGCACGCGGCGATACCACATATGTTTATTTTTATTTACACTGTTTTATTTTTCTTATGGGAAAAGGGGGGTGATTCAAACTTTTATTAGGGAAGGGGTTAAAAGACCTTTCTTAACACTCATTTTTAACTTTTTTTTTGCAATGTTATAGCTCCCATAGGGACCTATAACACTGCACACACTGATCACTGTTATCCCATAGGGACCCATAACACTGCACACACTGATCTCTCATCCTGATCACAGGCCGTTGATGGCCGCCAGGACCGACCCGATATGATATATACATAAATATTCGTCCTTAGTTGTTAAGGGGTTAAAGGTTGAATTTTGGAAGGTAGAAGTGATTCTCACGCCTACTGGTGGGCGGTGTAGCTTTGAGCCTAAAAAAAAAATACCTTTGCGCACAAAATAGCGGCTTTTGACAAAAGTCGCAAATGATAAATACGTGACCACTGCATGGTCAAAAAGAAAAAGTTCTACGGGTAGGCAAAAAGAGTAAAACTGTCCATATCAAAAGGTGCATAAAAGTCTCAAAATATGCTGCTTGCGCCTGAACTGCGCCAAAACATAGACAAAAAAAATGCTCTAAAAGCAATGATAAATCTCCCCCTATCACTTTAAAGGGGTATTCCAGGCCAAAACTTTTTTTATATATATCAACTGGCTCCGGAAAGTTAAACAGATTTGTAAATTACTTCTATTAAAAAATCTTAATCCTTCCAATAGTTATTAGCTTCTGAAGTTGAGTTGTTGTTTTCTGTGGGGATATTGGGGATATTCTCCCATCATGTACAGCTCCCGGGACGTGACATCATCATTGAGCAGTTAGACAGAAAACTTCAGAAGCTAATAACTATTGGAAGGATTAAGAGGTTTTAATAGAAGTAATTTACAAATCTGTTTAACTTTCCGTAGCCAGTTGATATATAAAAAAAAGTTTTTGCCTGGAATACCCCTTTTTTACTTTTGAATCTGTTTACATAACGGTGTTTCCCTTACAGAGTACTTCCAGCTGTTGAAAAACTACAACTCTCCGCATGCCCGGACAGCCTTCGGCTGTCCGGGCATGCTGGGAGTTGTAGTTTTTCAACAGCTGGAGCCACCCTGTTTAGGAATCGCTGATATAAAAGATAGTTACATTCTTATGGGAGACATAAAGGGAGTCAGCCGATGAGAGGTGCTCCTAAAGATATAGTTACACCCCCACTGCACCTAATAGCTCATTTGCATACGTAATAATCGTTTTTACAAAGACGCAGCACATCTACATACTAAAGATAGGGTTCATTACACAATAGAGCCCTCTGTTGTGCCTTAACAGCGGTTTAATAGCGCAAAATCTGGTGGTAGAGTCCACATTTACGTTGACATTTTAATATATTGATGCAGGGCTGCTCGTACAAATCTATGCGCCCCATAGTCTTGCAGGGTATCTGTCATATCACAGATGAAAAATAATGCTTCTATATGTTACTCGCTAGGTCATGCAGATGCTTGACATGTCCTTTTTTATGTGCCTAGCTTCTGTATTTGGCATTTCTGCTGCTCACTCATTCTGACATCCACTGCTCATGAAGGTGCGTGTCCGAGGCAAGCACTGATCCCGCCCTCACTCACCATGCATGCACTTCCTCTCCGAGTCTGCTGGGCTGGGTGTCTTCATCCAATCACCGTAGGCTGCTCTGTAACCCTCCTCCTCTCTGTTTTAATGCTGCAGTCTGATAGGACAGGAGTGAGCACAGAGATGTGCTAGTCCCTCCCTCATATACTGGACTTTGTCCCAGTCTGTGCTTCAGCTGGGACAAACATGATGCTGCAGCCGGACAAGATTATGATCTAGATGGTATGAGGACCCCTAACCATGATTTATATAAAAAGGAGATAACATTTTTTTTAACAAAGTATATTATAAAGGTTAAAGGGGTATTCCAGGAATTTTTTTTGTTTGACTAGGGCGATCACTACTGTTCCCTGCTCCTATACAGAACTATGAGTGATGATGTGTACAATGCATGCATCGTACCTCTCAGGGGGTGCCTCTCATCCGAATCCCCTGCCAGCGGCTGGGAATTTGGATTTTTTCACCCCTCCACCGCCGGCTGCCTAAGTTGCCTTATGGTAGTGCCGGCCCTTAGTTGTAGTTTGCCACAGCAGGAGAGCTACAGGTTGGAGAACAAGTTTCCTTGATAATTTATTTTATTTTTCTCAAATCTATACTTAAAGGGGTTATCCAGGAAAAAACTTTTTTATATATATCAACTGGCCGTTGGCTGTCCGGGCATGCTGGGGGTTCTAGTTTTGCAACAGCGGGAGGGCTGCAGTTTGGAGACCACTGTGTTAGATGGGTGGTGGGTCATCCCAGGGAGCACACTCCAGGCACTTTAGTGCTAATAACAAAAAAACTTTATTTTATTTGACAATGGTAATACTGCCATAAGTGATCATATGTAATCTGTGGGAGAACAAGGCAGCAAGTACTCAAGCGCCACTGTAGGGGACATTTTAGGGTTGTCTGGGACTGCAGTACCTGGTGCAGCCACTGAAGCGCTGTCTTAGGAGGTCTAGCTCGATTTTGTCTCTGAGCTCAAGTGTCATCACTTAAAACCAGCCTTTACAGCCTACATCACCATCTCTCTGTTGTACATGTGTGTGTATATATATATATATATATATATATATATATGAATGAGGCATGTTTACAGCCTGTTGCCTTGTGCGGAATGATGCCACATGCAAAGGAACAGACAGGGAATGAATGCTGCAATCTCACTGATTGTGCTAAGCTAAGTCTGCTGTGAAATGAGAGCTGGGTGGGAGCTGGCACTGGGGGTGCTCTGGGAGAGGAGTAGTCAGGGTAGGAGGACTGTGATGAGAAGCTGAGGGAAAACAATGCATTCTGGGAATTGTAGTACTAAGCAACTGCTCAACCAGGAAGTACATCCGGTAACTACAGTACTAAGACCCCCAAAACAAATAGATTTTTGGTGGTTTTGCAACTGAGACAGACAATTACACAAAGCTATTTGCTTCTGCAGCATTACTAATTCTTTTACTTGACGTCAGAGTGCCCCTTAAAAAAAATAAATTCCTTTAAAAAAAAATTCCTTTGCATCTTTTGTCTATCATTGTTTATGCTATATAACCCTGTTCCCCAACCTGTAGACCTCCAGCTGTAGCAAGACTACAATTCCTATCATGCCCTGACAGCCTTCCCCACAGTATGGGTAACCCTGCTATACCCTGACGTCCGGAGGCGTAGCTTGTAGCTTCGGGGCCCCGATGCAAAATCTGCAACAGGGCCCCATATGCCAACTATTGTACTGCTCTCATAGGGTAGATGTGCTTTGGGGCCCCCTCAGAACACCAGGGCCCCGATGCGACAGCTACCTCTATAGCTACACCCCTACTGATGTCTAAAGTTATGGTGAACCTGAACTAAAACATTCTTAATAAAAATGTATCGTTAAGAAGAAGGAAGAATGTGTTTAGGTCTGAGATATTTCGGTAACAGCTAGAAGCATGCGGCATAATCCGATTCTGTTAACACAACGAAAGTAACAAGTTACTGCGGAGTTATGTGTTATTTTTACTGTTGTCACAAAACATTATCTTGTTATTGGAGACGATCCAAGATACAGTATTTATATGGCCTGTCTGTCAGATCTCTCCTCTGGTGCATGGACACCATTCTGCTTGGTAGAAATGTGGTGTCCCAGCACCAAAGGCTGTCCTGTGGGCAGTGGATCACCTCGGGCATGCCTGCTGCTCATGTGTTGGGCCCACTGTAAAAATTTTACTATGTATTATGTTCAAGCACTTTATTGTATTCATTATATCCACTGTGTATTATGTTGTTTATGTACTGCGCCTTTAAGATGGAAAGATGCAGTGTTAACCAGGTGACCCTGTCTGCCCAAATGGAAACCCCTAAATTTGTCAGTATATAGTGTAGGGGGGGAGGAGTTGCCCCAGTTTAAGTCCAGTCTAGGAGTAAGGAGCGTGCTGAGTACAGTGTGGGAAGGAGGTAGAAGTCATGTGGAGAATCCTAAGGGAAGCCTAAGAAAGTCTCAAGTCAGCCCCGCCATTCTGCAAGAGTTCCCCTGTGCAGCGGTGAGTCAAGCCCTGGCGGTGATAATAATTGGACCCAGTCAGCGTTGGATATTTTCCAGTGTTAAGTCTAAAGTCTATATCAATCAAGTGGGTGAAAAACACCTTAAGTCCAAGCAAGGCAACAGGGCTCCCAAGGGTTACACTGCATCCCTTCTACTCTGCTCCGTACTGTGTTTTGAACCATCTACACCTGCTCAGTAAAAGTGTCAGAGACCGACCGGGGACAAGGAGAGTGAACCCAAAACCAAACTGACCCTAAAACCATCTCTCCCTGCCTACTTGCCCATCCACCCTAACCAGCGGATCGACAACTGGGCGCCGGTCCCTTCCTGAACTAAAGTTCTGGGGCCTAATAAAAACACATACTAATAAATAGTCAGTCACCAACCAGAAAACTAACAGGAAATACAACTCTATAGTATATAAGTTCAGAGGACACAGATCAGAGAATAGTACAGAGGACACAAATCAGCGGTTGTGAACAGAGGACACCATAGATCAGTGGACATGAACAGGGGGCTCAGTGGCCGTGAACAGAGGGCTCTATAGATCAGCGGTCATGAACAGAGGACTCCTAGATAAGTGATCATGAACAGAACGCCAAAGATCTACATAAAGAAATAAATAACAAATAGAGTTCAAAACACCAGACAGGAAACGGATATGTAAACAGACTACAGGAACAAACAGGAATATAGCAAAATCCCCCAGAACGTACAATAAACACGAAGTCCCACTGGACCAGAAACAGGGATCTAAGCAAAAGAGGAATTGTCGCAATCCCCCAGATAACCCCCAGTAGAAACAGGAATGTCTTGATACTAGAACGCAATCTCCCAGAGTCCACCTTGGAGCACGGAGATATCTTGTACCAATAATCAATTCCCCGGATTCCCCATGGACGACAAGTAACAGGGATATCTAGATGCACAGGATATAATTATAGAACACAATTCACACTGAATAAGACAGGAATCGCAATCCCTCAGAAAACCTCCAGTAGACAGGATTGTCCCCATAGAACAGAAACAGGGATGCCTAATATAGGACACTGTTCACACTGGACACACAAACTGGACACTCCACTATAGGAATAGCCATTAATAATAAATCCACATAGACTACTGACCAGCAGCACACATACCGCAGTGTGGTCAAGATGCTGGCCCAGTAGGAAAACAGAAATATGAAACACAGAACTTCACATAAACGGATACAAGAGAATACACAGTGTGAACAGACACATAACAGAAAGGATATACAAATCCTAAAACCAACTAAACAAACACAGCTTAAAATCTACTAAGAGCAGGCCAAAACATGGGTAAAACCAGAAAATACAAAGTGCATGCTAAAACAGATATAGTAGATTAAAAGCTCAAATAAAAAGAGTTTCACTCAGCCTCCATTAGCCGCATGGCAGTAGCAAGTTAGCAGCATGTCCAGCATAGCCGCAAGTCAGGATATAATGAAGATAATAGCTAGCACTGAGGCTAGGCTGGGCTGACGGTGAATAGACACACCCAAAAGGCTATTGGCTGACAGAGGCTAAGGCTGAAAAGGCCAGAGAAATTAACCCTTCCCTGACCAGGAACATAAAACTGTTCACACACACCAAAACCAATAGGCTGTGTGTGAACACAGACCAATACAGACATGACAAAAAGACAGTTATCTGTAACCCGATGTCAGTGTGTTCCTTACCCCCTGCATATGGCCCAGTAGGAGCTGTCTCCAACCTCGCACTGTGTATAGGCTAACGGTGCCCTGGCGTCACGAAGTGTTAAGAATTCCTTGCACCCCTGTGTCACCACAGAAATAACCTTGTTTGGTACATAGGTCTCCATATTGCACTACATTTAGACTATTTATTATTGGAGCCAACACATTTTGGGGGAGAAACAGTTCAGTATGTCAATTTCTGACTATTTGGCAACAAATGACTCATTTAAAATGGATTATCCCTGTAATCTGGTAAGAAAATCAGATCATAAATTTGTTCTGGAGCTGGTTTAGCTCTTGGCTGGTTCTCCCCCGATGTGTGAATAATGCTGAATACAGTCATTACTGTGTGCTCTAAACTGGCTCAGAGGAACATAGGGATGGGTTGAATTACAACCTGTCAATGGGCCAAGTAAACGTAATGCGCTGGAGAAATACTACAGTCCTCACGGTTTTGCTGGAACGCCGGTTAGCAGCCATTTTTTTTTATCCATTTAAAAATTAAAAGGAAAGTGCACTTGTAGTCTTAAAACCATAATAAAGTTATGGGTAATGCATACCCCAGGGTTGCCTGCTTGGTTCATTTTAGGGCTAACAGTGACTCTACTTTAGATTTATAAGATGTCTTCAGGGCTACTGGGGTGACACACTGTAACAAACCCACTCCTCATGTAATCTCCTTACTACTGGGGAGACACACTGTAGCAAACCCACTCCTCATGTAATCTCCTTACTACTGGGGTGACACACTGTAACAAACCTCCTCCTCATGTAATCTCCTTACTACTGAGGTGACACACTGTAACAAACCTCCTCATGTAATCACCTTACTACTGGGGTGACACACTGTAACAAACCTCCTCCTCATGTAATCTCCTTACTACTGAGGTGACACACTGTAACAAACCTCCTCCTCATGTAATCACCTTACTACTGGGGTGACACACTGTAACAAACCTCCTCCTCATGTAATCTCCTTACTACTGAGGTGACACACTGTAATAAACCCCTTCCTCATGTAATCTCCTTACTACTGGGGTGACACACTGTAACAAACCTCCTCCTCATGTAATCTCCATACTACTGAGGTGACACACTGTAACAAACCTCCTCCTCATGTAATCTCCTTACTACTGGGGTGACACACTGTAATAAACCCCTTCCTCATGTAATCTCCTTACTACTGGGGTGGCGTACTGTAACAAACCTCCTCCTCATGTAATCTCCTTACTACTGAGGTGACACACTGTAATAAACCCCTTCCTCATGTACTATCCTTACTACTTTAGTGACACACTGTAACAAACCCCTCCTCATGTAATCTCCTTACTACTGGGGTGACACACTGTAACAAACCCCCTCCTCATGTAATCTCCTTACTACTGGGGTGACACACTGTAACAAACCTCCTCCTCATGTAATCACCTTACTACTGGGGTGACACACTGTAACAAATCTCCTCCTCATGTATTCTCCTTACTACTGGGGTGACACACTGTAACAAACCTCCTCCTCATGTAAGCTCCTTTCAACTAGGGTGACACTATTAACAAAAAATCTCCACATTCATGTTGATGCTGACTGGGCGGCTACTAACTTTATTGCACCAGGCAGAGTGGTGCCCCCATCAAGAGAGCGCTCTAGGAGGCTGCCTATTTTGCCTATAGGCAGAACCAGCCATGGACATTTTAGAAGTCTAAGATGGTCTAAAATCTATCTTGTGTGTTATTGGAAGTTAAAGCTTCTGCTATGTACTTCTCCATGCTTTATACAGCAGCTTTGCTTATTTATTTATGTATTTATTTTATTTATTTATTTTTTATATTGCTGTACACAGTATATTTACAAAGCCTGTCATACCTATACTAAGTTCAATTTTTATAAAGGTATCAGCAAAATTGAAACATGAAACTTCCCCTTTAAACAATGATCTTCCTCAATGATGTTCCTGTTGAGAATGGAGTAGTAGGTATTGTGGTGGCCCAACACCGGACGTGTTACCCCGCACCCTTGCTGCCCTGTCCGGCAGACTCCCCTCAGTGTCCCCTGGGCTCCCTTGTATTTGTTTCCCCCCTGTATATATGTTCTGCATTGTAATGTATTATAAAATGTAATGTTGTTTTAAGAGTTATACCATGTGATATGTCATGTGATTGTTACCCAGGAGGTATCAGTGACCAGGTGACCCCAAGAGTGACCTATGGGCTTCCTGCTTGTCTCCCCCATATAAGCCCTGGGTGGAGCTAGTTCTTTCTCTTTCCTCTTTGGAGATACTGTATTTTTCGCCCTATAGGACGCACCGGCGTATAAGACGCACCCTATTTTTAGGTGCAAAATCTAAAAAATTAGAACCCAATAGTGGTCTTCAACCTGCGGACCTCCAGATGTTGCAAAACTACAACTCCCAGCATGCCCGGACAGCCGTTGGCTGTCCGGGCATGCTGGGAGTTGTAGTTTTGCAACATCTGGAGGTCCGCAGATTGAAGACCACTGCATAGGAGGTAATACTCACGTGTCCCCGCCGCTCCGGACCCGTCACCGCTGCCCTGGATGTCGCTCCATCGCTGTCGCCGTGTCCCCGTCGCTCTGCTGCCGGCCGTGTATCCTCGCTCTCCGTCGCCGTCATCGCGTCGTTATGCACGCCGACGCACGTATGCGACGACGTGATGACGAGGAAGGAGAGCGCCGGCCATACAGGGGATCCCTGAACGGAGAAGACACCGAGGAGGCAGGTAAGGTCCCTCCCGGTGTCCTGTAAGCACTAACCCGGCTATTCAGTCGAGCTGTTCGGGACCGCCACGGCGGTCCCGAACAGCCCGACTGAACAGCCAGGTTAGTGTCACTTTCCCTTCAGACGCTGCGGTCAGCTTTGATCGCTGCGTCTGAAGGGTTAATACAGGGCATCACCGCGATCGGTGATATCCTGTATTAGCTGCGGGTCCCGGCCGTTGATGGCCGCAGGGACCGCCGCGATAGGGGTGTATTCGCCGTATAAGACGCACCGACTTTTTGCCCCCAGTTTTGGGGAAGAAAAAGTGCGTCTTATACGGCAAAAAATACGGTAAGTCTTTGCTGAGGTCACTCGTGTCTAGTTTGTGTGTCCAGAGTGTTGGAGACCTCAAAGTCCAGTCCTGCAGCCACCATCAAGTCAAGTAAGATAAAGTCACCGCTTTATGAGTCAAGTCAGTCCCTGTCATCTGTCAAGTCAGCATGGTCTGCATTCAATTGTCCAGTGTTACTACAAGTCCCAGCAAGCCCTTAAGGTCTCTGAGTCACTGGTCACCTCTGTGTGCCCTGGCTGAACTGTTTAGACTTTTCCACCTTTCTATCCTCAGTAAAGCTACCGTTATCCGTAACTTGGCCTCAGAGTTATTATTGCTCCCGTGCCTGGCCCAGAGTCTAGCGGTATCGAGGATAAACCATGCCCTGGCGTCACGAATACAAGGGGTGAATGCCATCTGCCCCTAGGGTAACAACTTCTGCCCTCATCACACCCCATTACCACAGAGTGATTCATCATGACTACTCCCATCGCCAGATTGAGAGGTGATTTTTGTCACCCTCTGCGGTTCCTGTGTCCGTCCTCATCTCCAGATCCACATGAGAAAGAAACGACATTATTTGTCTTCATGTCGTCTATGAATATTAAACCTACAAGATGTTACAGAACAGACGCAGAAGATGGAAAGAGAACATCCTGTGCAGAATCTGAGGAATAATAATGAGGGATAATGATGGGTTTATCTGCACCTTAAGATCATCTAGTTTCGGAAACGTATTTTTATACATCCTATTAGAGAATTCTGAGTTATAAAGGGGGGTGGGGGTGGGGTCCTCTGTTCAGGATCCATATCTCTTGGCCCGAGTGGAGAGTGTCTGTAAGGAGAAGCACTCACCATGGAGGACCTTTTCATACCTGTATTAGGGTAGGGTCACACATAACGGATCCCCAGCGTACTTTACACTGCGGATCCGCTGTTGGCCGCACCCATTTTGTGCCTCCAGCTGTTGCCCTTCCCTCGCCTTGTCTTGTCCCTTGCCTGACATTGCGGAGCAGCCGTGATGTCTGAGTACACTGCACATCCGCGATGTCAGAGTGGACTCGACGACTAGCAGGCCCCCTGTGTGGCTGTTCATAGTGATGGATTGCCGCTGCGAACAGCCCAGGGGTGGGATGAGGCAGGGGTAGGTGGGGTGGCAACAGCTGGAGGCACAAAATGGGTTGGGTCACCGGCGGATCCGCAGCGTAAAATACGCTGCCGATTCCTTACGTGTGACCCTACCCTTACACAGACATCCCACTGTTTTGGATGGACACTGTGTAATGCTTATTTTTTCCTGTGGGGGTGCTGCTGGGAAACTGAACACTTACTCAAAGGCTTTCCTACAGATTATTGCTCCCAGTAGGAGGCATTTTGGAATCTGCCCATTGTCTAGTAGGGATATTGGATAACCCTTCCACTGGTATTCATCAGTTTCCAGAATTGGATATTACCCTCTACAGGAAGAGAGAGTCTGATCGGAGCTGAAGGGGTCTGATCTAGTTCCTAGAGGCTCCCAAGCCTTGACTCTCAAATATAAATTACACTTTTGAAGATATTGAATCCGGGACCAAATCTAATACATACACAGTAAAGCGAACCATTCACGGAAGGACTGGACGGCCAACTAATGTGTATGAGGGCCAACCCAACATTCACCTTCTGGCTGATGTGAGGAGAGAGATGGATTGGGCTGTCAGAGGAGTCTGGCAATAGCTTATTCCCGTCTTCATCACAACACATGCATGTTTGGCTAAGCCGAGCATTCAAGTCCATAGGGAGTTCGAGGAAACACTTTGAGCTGACCAACCAAATGTGAAAAATTTGCACAACAAAGTGGCCTTTAATGGGAATGGTCCCCTTAAACAAAAAAGTATATAGAATTTGGGTTACACTGTCTATTGTATCATGTACATTAAAGGGGTATTCCATGAAAAAAAAACATTTTTAAATTACTTCTTTAAAAAATCTTAATCCTACCAGTACTTGTCAGCTGCTGAAGTTAAGTTTTTTTCTGTATGACCACTCTCTGTTGACACCTCTGTCTGTCTCAGGAACTGTCCAGAGCAGGAGAGGTTTGCTATGGGGATTTGCTGCTACTCTGGACAGTTCCTGAGACAGACAGCAGCACTGTTGTCAGAAAAGAACAACTCAATTTCAGCAGCTGATAAGTACTGGTAGGATTAAGATTTTTTATTAGAAGTAATTTACAAATCTGTTTAACGTTCTGGAGCCAGTTGATATGGAAAAAAAAAAGTTTTTTTCATGGAATACCCCTTTAAGCAAATAAATAGAAATAATGATGAAAGAGCCAAAAAAAATCATGACTTATCATGTGCTCAACAATTTGTCCTTTCATTCACAGTCTACAGCAAGGCTACCAATCACATTCCTACTCCCCAGCATGGCTCTATATCTCATTCCTGGCCCCCCAGCCTGGCTCTATATCTCATTCCTGGCCCCCAGCATGGCTCTATATCTCATTCCTGGCCCCCAGCCTGGCTCTATATCTCATTCCTGGCCCCCAGCCTGGCTCTATATCTCATTCCTGGCCCCCAGCCTGGCTCTATATCTCATTCCTGGCCCCCAGCATGGCTCTATATCTCATTCCTGGCCCCCAGCATGGCTCTATATCTCATTCCTGGCCTCCAGCATGGCTCTATATCTCATTCCTGGCCCCCAGCATGGCTCTATATCTCATTCCTGGCCTCCAGCATGGCTCTATATCTCATTCCTGGCCCCCAGCCTGGCTCTATATATCATTCCTGGCCCCCAGCATGGCTCTATATCTCATTCCTGGCCCCCAGCATGGCTCTATATCTCATTCCTGGCCCCCAGCATGGCTCTATATCTCATTCCTGGCCCCCAGCCTGGCTCTATATATCATTCCTGGCCCCCAGCATGGCTCTATATCTCATTCCTGGCCCCCAGCATGGCTCTATATCTCATTCCTGGCCCCCAGCATGGCTCTATATCTCATTCCTGGCCCCCAGCATGGCTCTAGATCTCATTCCTGGCCCCCAGCATGGCTCTATATCTCATTCCTGGCCTCCAGCCTGGCTCTATATTTCATTCCTGGCCCCCAGCATGGCTCTATATCTCATTCCTGGCCCCCAGCATGGCTCTATATATCATTCCTGGCCCCCAGCATGGCTCTATATCTCATTCCTGGCCCCCAGCCTGGCTCTATATCTCATTCCTGGTCCCCAGCATGGCTCTATATCTCATTCCTGGTCCCCAGCCTGGCTCTATATCTCATTCCTTCTCACCAGCATGGCTCTATATCTCATTCCTGGTCCCCAGCATGGCTCTATATCTCATTCCTGGTCCCCAGCATGGCTCTATATCTCATTCCTTCTCACCAGCATGGCTCTATATCTCATTCCTTCTCCCCAGCATGGCTCTATATCTCATTCCTGGTCCCCAGCATGGCTCTATATCTCATTCCTTCTCACCAGCATGGCTCTATATCTCATTCCTTCTCCCCAGCATGGCTCTATATCTCATTCCTGGCCCCCAGCATGGCTCTATATCTCATTCCTGGCCCCCAGCATGGCTCTATATATCATTCCTGGCCCCCAGCATGGCTCTATATCTCATTCCTTCTCCCCAGCCTGGCTCTATATCTCATTCCTGGTCCCCAGCATGGCTCTATATCTCTTTCCTGGTCCCCAGCATGGCTCTATAACTCATTCCTTCTCACCAGCATGGCTCTATATCTCATTCCTTCTCCCCAGCATGGCTCTATATCTCATTCCTGGTCCCCAGCATGGCTCTATATCTCATTCCTGGTCCCCAGCATGGCTCTATATCTCATTCCTTCTCCCCAGCATGGCTCTATATCTCATTCCTGGCCCCCAGCATGGCTCTATACCTCATTCCTGGCCTCCAGCATGGCTCTATATCTCATTCCTGGCCCCCAGCATGGCTCTATATCTCATTCCTGGCCTCCAGCATGGCTCTATATCTCATTCCTGGCCTCCAGCATGGCTCTATATCTCATTCCTGGCCCCCCAGCCTGGCTCTATATCTCATTCCTGGCCCCCAGCATGGCTCTATATCTCATTCCTGGCCCCCAGCATGGCTCTATATCTCATTCCTGGCCCCCAGCCTGGCTCTATATCTCATTCCTGGCCCCCAGCCTGGCTCTATATCTCATTCCTGGCCCCCAGCATGGCTCTATACCTATTCCTGGCCCCCAGCATGGCTCTATATATCATTCCTGGCCCCCAGCATGGCTCTACATCTCATTCCTGGCCCCCAGCCTGGCTCTATATCTCATTCCTGGCCTCCAGCATGGCTCTATATCTCATTCCTGGCCCCCCAGCCTGGCTCTATATCTCATTCCTGGCCCCCAGCATGGCTCTATATCTCATTCCTGGCCCCCAGCATGGCTCTATATCTCATTCCTGGCCCCCAGCATGGCTCTATATCTCATTCCTTCTCCCCAGCATGGCTCTATATCTCATTCCTGGCCCCCAGCCTGGCTCTATATCTCATTCCTGGCCCCCAGCATGGCTCTATACCTCATTCCTGGCCCCCAGCATGGCTCTATATCTCATTCCTGGCCCCCAGCATGGCTCTATATCTCATTCCTGGCCCCCAGCATGGCTCTATACCTCATTTGGCCCCCAGCATGGCTCTAGATCTCATTCCTGGCCCCCAGCATGGCTCTATATCTCATTCCTGGCCCCCAGCATGGCTCTATATCTCATTCCTGGCCCCCAGCATGGCTCTATATCTCATTCCTGGCCCCCAGCATGGCTCTATATCTCATTTCTTATCCCCTGTATCTAATTTCTTGCCCCCAGCATAGTTCCCCTTATCATTCTTGGCCCCTGACATGGCTCCCCATCTAAGTCCTGGTCCTCAGCTTGGCTCCACATCTCATTCTTGGTCCCCTGAATAGCTCCCTATCATTATTTTTCCACAACATGGCTCTTCATCTTATTATTGTTCCTCAGCATGGCTTTCATCTCATTTCTTGGCCCCAACATGGCTCCCCCTTCTCCTAGTTTCCCCATATAGCTTCCATCTTCCATATTATTATGGTTTCCATCTCAATTCTAAGCCCATAATGGATCCTCTCTCATCCCTGGTCCTCAGCATGGCTTCACATCTTATTCTGTATCATCAGCATGGCCGTATCATCTTATTTCTGGCCCCATACATGGCCGTATCATCTTATTTCTGACCCCATACATGGCTTCACATTTTATTCTGTATCATCAGCATGGCCGTATCATCTTATTTCTGGCCCCATACATGGCCGTATCATCTTATTTCTGGCCCCATACATGGCCGTATCATCTTATTTCTGGCCCCATACATGGCCGTATCATCTTATTTCTGGCCCCATACATGGCTTCACATCTTATTTCTGGCCTCATCCTTGTCTTCACATCTTATTCTGTATCATCAGCATGGCTCCCTATCTTATTCCTCATTTCAGCATGGCTCCCCCCTTCATTCCTGGGCCCCAGTATAGTTCCTCTCTCCATTGCAGCTTGTTGCACTTGCTGGCACTGGAATAGCTCCTACTCTTGCTTTATCAGCTTCTATGATGCAGCATTAAAGGGGTACCCCACTGGAAAACAATATTTTTTTTTTTAAATCAACTGGTGCCACAAAGATAAACAGATTTGTAAATTATTTCTGTTTAAAAATCCTTCCATTACTTATCAGCTGCTCTATGCTTCACAGGAAGTTGTATTTCCTTCTGGAGTTCTTTTCTGTCTTACCACAGTGCTCTCTGCTGACACCTCTGTCCATGTCAGGAACTGTCCAGAGCAGGAGAGATTTGCTATGGGGATTTGCTTCTACTCTGGACAGTTCCTGACATGGACAGAGGTGTCAGCAGAGAGCACTGTGGTCAGACAGAAAAGAACAACTCAACTACTCAAGGTAGAACGATACCTAGGAAATAGTGATCATAATATAATACATTATAGCTTGTTCTTCAATAAAGGAACCTCTCGAGGGGCCACAAAAACAATGAACTTTAGGAAGGCAAAGTTTGATCAACTCAGGGAAGCCCTTAACAATATAAATTGGGAGAATGTCCTGAAAAACAAGAATACAGTGACCCCCCTGACCTACGATGGCCACGACATACGATAATTTCAACATGCGATGGCCTCTCAGAGGCAGCATCAACATATGATGCTTTTATATGTCAGGGCCATTGGATAAACAGCTATCCGTCAGCGCAGACTGCTTCAACTGCCGCCGGATAGCCGTTTACGGTTCCCCATGTGCTCCGGTGATGGTCTCTTACCTGCCCTCGGTGGTTCAGATGGTGGTTGTCTAACTTTTTTGCGGCAGGCAGAGCGACGCCCCCCCATCAAGAGGTGGCTCTAGGCTGCTGCCTATTTTGCCTAAAGGCAGAGTCGGCCCTTCTCAGCTGGGGGCATACCTAGAGCATTTGGCACCCGGGCCGGACCCTTTGTTTGGCAGATGCACCCCCCTTTCCCATAGGTATATGCAGTTACACCCCCCCTTTCCCATAGGTATATGCAGTTACAACCCCCCCTTTCCCATAGGTATATGCAGTTACACCCCCCTCTTTCACATATGTATATGCAGATACATCCCCCCTTTCCCATAGGTATATGCAGATACACCCCCCCTTTCCCATAGGTATATGCAGTTACACCCCCCCCCCCCCGCTTTCCCATATGTATATGCAGCTAAACCCCCCCCCTCTTCCCCATAGGTATATGTAGAGTAACCCCCCTTCCCCATAGGTATATGTAGAGTAACCCCCCCCCCTCCCCTTCCCCATAGGTACATGTAGAGTAACCCCCCCCCTCCCCTCCTCCCCTATAGGTATATGTAGAGTAACCCCCCCTCCCCTTCCCCATAGGTATATATGTAGAGTAACACCCCCCCATAGGTATATGTAGAGTAACCCCCTCTCCTTCCCCATAGGTATATATGTAGAGTAACCCCTCTTCCCCTATAGGTATATATGTAGAGTAACCCCCCCTCCCCTTCCCCATAGGTATATGTAGAGTAAACCCCCCCTCCCCTTCCCCATAGATATATGTAGAGTAACCCCCCCTCCTCCCCTATAGGTATATATGTAGAGTAACCCCTCCCCCATAGGTATATGTAGAGTAACCCCCCCCCTTCCCCATAGGTATATGTAGAGTAACCCCCCCCCCTTCCCCATAGGTATATGTAGAGTAACCCCCCCCCCCCCCCTTTAAATGGAAATTTTCCCACACTTTTTTTCCCCAGGACTTGACCCCTGGTGAACAGCCATGTCATATTTACGCTCTAGCCATAGTGGGAAAGATTTACAAAACGCCATAAGAAAAATTATTTTTAAATTCCACAATAACATATGTACACCGTTTCCTTCTGAAGGGGTACTCCGGTGAAAAACTATATGTTTTTTTTAAATCAACTGGTGCCAGAACGTTAAACAGATTGGTAAATTACTTCGATTTAAAAATCCTAATCCTTCCAGTACTTATCAGCTGCTTTAAGCTCCACAGGAAGTTCTTTTCTTTTTAAATTTCTTTTTCTGTCTGACCACAGTGCTCTCTGCTGACACCTCTGTCTGTCTCAGGAACTGTCAAGAGCAGGAGCAAATCCCCATAGCAAACCTCTCCTGCTCTGGACAGTTCCTGAGACAGAAGAGGTATCAGCAGAGAGCACTGTGGTCAAACAGATAAGAAATTCTAAAAGAAAAGAACTTCTTCTGGAGCATACAGCAACTGATGAGTACTGTAAGTAATTTAGAAGTAATTTACAAATCTGTTTCACTTTCTGGCACCAGTTGATTAAAAAAAACCTTTAAGAGTACCCCTTTAAGGATGTATATTGGTGTAATGTTATGACTGGTGTGACCTTCACCAGTGAATTCTCATTCCTTTATGTGCAATTCAAAGTAAACAACAAATAGTGACCAGAGCTACTAGTTCCAAGGTTTACAGCCGGACCTTGTTATTTTGCTCATTTTTTTTGGCGCATATTATTTTGCTTATAAATCCTCTTCAGAGGTTATTGGGTACAAAGTGCTATGGATATAGCTGAGTAAAGATACTTTCACAATCCCAAATCCTCATCCAAAATCTTCCTGACCTTCACAGTGTGATAATGGTTATTTTGGTAAATATCTTGCTTGGAACACTTAAATCGTACCTGTTGTTTCAGGATAAGCTGACGTGTGTGTACAGGAGGAGCAGCACAATTTCTGGCCTTTATATAACTTGTCGATGGCATTTTCACCATTTTTCCCCTCTACAGGCTTTATCCAATTTACAGTTGTCACTGAGCCAGAAAGGGTATATCAGCTGCTATGATGTCTCTCATACTCTGCACATACACAGAAGAGGACGCCCTGCTCCCCTATACCTCTACAGCACACCCTCAGAAGCAGCAGCAGTATGGAGGACATTATAGAGAAGTACTAAGCAGTGTAAGCTGTGCATAGAGTATTCTGGTGAGATCTAATACTCACTTTTACAAATGTTTATAGTCTCTTTTGCTGGATCTTTGTTTGCTTCTCTCTCCAGCAAGTCCCTCTTTTTCCCGCCTTTCCCGTCTTTTTACTCCAGAGACTTGTATGCACAGCATGTAACTGATCCCTCAGTAAGATGCAAGTCTGTGCAGTAAGGGACAAATCTGATAAGATTTTTATGCCATAAAAGTCAATTGTTCAGATTGCGGAGACTGTCTAATTCTTAGACAGTATACACAGAGACTAGACAGTTCATGAATGCGGCATATTTATTACTGTAGCTCAGGCTGTTTTATCAAGACCACACCCCTTTTTTTGGGTGCAATGCAAATTGCCTAAAACTTACAGTAACATTGGCGAAATTCATGCCGGAAAGTTTGCACCACAATTTTGTTTAATTTGACGAATATATTTCAATTCTGCACATGCACTGAAAAATCTGAATTAGGCTACGCTCTGCCGAAATTTACTTCCCATAGACTTTAATGATATGTCCTATTCACACAGCACAATTTCCATCTTTAATTTTGCGCAATTCCTTGGCAGAATCCCACTGTACGGTGTCCATTTTAGGACATAGTCAGCCGTAACTCCATCCTCCGTCAGGTGAAACGGCGTCCCGCCTCCTCCCTCGGACCAATCGCCATCATCCTTCAGCCACAACTCCATCCTCCCTCATCCAAAACTCCCTCTTCCAAAACGCCGTCATGCCTCAGACGATTCTCCCTCAGACGCAACTTCCTGCCGCATAGCAGAGCCGACACTGCACAGCATGTATAGCAGAGTCGAAACTGTGAAACTTGCACGTGTACTACAGACACCACGTGCTACAGAGTCTGTATAGCAGAGCCGACACCGAATAGCGTGTACAGCAGAACCCGTATAGCGGAGAGCCAACACTGACTCGGATCTGCTACACGGCAGGAAAGTTTTTCGTCTGAGGGATGACGGAGTTTCGAATGAGGGAGTTTAGGATGACAAAGGAGGGAGGAGGGAGTTGTGGCTGACGCCTGATGGAGATTGGCCCGAGGGAGGAGGCGGGACACCGTTTCACCTGACGGAGGACGGAGTTACATCTGACGACTGATGATGTCCTAAAATGGACACCGTACCACTGAAGTCAATAGGGCTTTGAATTCTTTGTTATGAAACACAGCATTCGGCCATAATTTTGCTGCAATTTCATCAGAATTCCGCCCATCCGTTCAGCAAGCAATTTGTATGGAATTGCTGATTTACCACTGTGTGAACATAGCCTTAAAGGGGTACTCCACTGCCCCAGCGTTCGGAACATTGTGTTCAAAATGCTGGGTGCGTGCTGCGAGGGTTGTGACATCATGACCACGTCCCTCGTAATGTCCCAACCACGTCCCCTCAATGCAAGTCTATGAGAGGGGGCGTGGCAGCTGCCACGCCCCCTCCCATAGACTTGCATTGAGGGGGCGTGGTGAGAAGTCGCGAGGGGCGTGGCTGTAATGTCGCAACCCTCGCAGCCCGCACCCAGCGTTTGTAACAATATGTTCCGAACGCTGGGGCAGTGGAGTACCTCTTTAAAGCAACAGGAAAAATCCACAATAAATCTGTTGTAGATTTAACAGATGACATCTATTTTGCTGCGTCTATAAATATTGCGGAATTTCTGCAGAGAAATTATTTGCAGAGAAACTGCAGTAAATCCAATACATGTGGCTCCATCCTAAGGCTGGGTTCACACACAGTACACAATATTATGGTCAATATTTTTAGCCTAAACCTGGAGTAAAACTGACAAACTGGAATGCAAAGATTTGCACTTTTTCTGTGTTTAAAGGGGTACTCCGGTAGAATATTTTTTTTTTTAAATCAACTGGTGCTAGAAAGTTAAACAGATTTGTAAATTACTTCTATTTAAAAATCTTATTTCTTCCAGTACTTATCAGCTGCTGTATACTACAGAGGAAGTTCTTTTCTTTTTTGAATTTCCTTTCTGTCTGACCACAGTGCTCTCTGCTGACACCTCTGTCCATGTCAGGAACTGTCCAGAGTAGGAGCAAATCCCCATAGGAAACCTCTCCTGCTCTGGACAGTTCCTGACATGGACAGAGGTGTCAGCAGAGAGTACAGTGGTCAGACAGAAAGGAAACTTACTCTGTAGTATACAACAGCTGATAAGTACTGGAAGGATTAAGATTATTAAATATAAGTATTTAGAACTTTCTGGCACCAGTTGATTTAAAAAAAATATGTTTTCCATTGGAGTACCCCTTTAAAACCATTTCTTTGTATTGCCTAAAAATACTTGTGAACCCTGCCTTAAAGGGGTACTCTGGTGAAAAACTTTTTTTTTTAAATCAACTGGTGCCAGAAAGTTAAACAGATTTGTAAATGACTTCTATTAAAAAATCTTAATCCTTCCTGTACTTATTAGCTACTGAATACTACAGCGAAAATTATTTTCTTTTTGGAACAAAGAGCTCTCTGTTGACATCATGACCACAGTGCTCTCTGCTGACATCTCTGTCCATTTTAGGAACTGTCCAGATCAGCATATGTTTGCTATGGGGATTTTCTCCTAGTCTGGACAGTTCCTAAAATGGACAGAGATGTCAGCAGAGAGCACTGTGCTCATGATGTCAGCAGACAGCTCTGTGTTTCAAACGGAAAAGAATTTCCACTGTAGTATTCAGCAGCTAATAAGTACAGGAAGGATTAAGATTTTTTAATAGGAGTAATTTACAAATCTGTTTAACTTTCTGGCACCAGTTGATTAAAAAAAAAAAAAAAAAAGTTTTTCACCGGAGTACCCCTTTAAGGATAAAAACAAGCATGTCATTGTTAAGCGAGGGACAATGTTGTGAGTTTGTGGTTTACTGTACGTCCCGCTGGTCTTCGGTATTGTGGTACTGCCACATAAATCCATAAAATTACAACATAAATCTCCTAATACTGATAATTCGGCTTTAGGTTTTGGGTACAGGTGCACAAACAAACAGATTTTTTTTTTCTCCAGGAGGCAAGGTTATTGCGATACAGAATGACCGTGTGGTTAGCCGTCCAGATGTGAGCGCAGGAAGGAAATATTATTCATTATACACAAAGAAAAAGCTTATGTGATCCGAGGAAGAATTTACTCTTCAGAATGGTATCGATTGAGCAAGGACACGGAGAAGAACTGCGGATCCGCTGCTGGAGGGACGCACTTTACCCTACAGAAGAAGATACTATAAAACTATAAATAAACGTAACCGGGTTACTACATAATATGGATTATGAGTCAAAATCTCAGCAGTAAATAATAAATCTTTACATACGTGACATTGCTAAAATTCCTGTCCCAATATGGAGCTCTCAATTCTCTGCGGAGCCATAGTGGTAAAGGAGTACTCCGTCTCCAGCTTAGTAAAATGTATCCCCCCTATCCTTTGGATAGGGGATAAGTGACTGATCGCCAGGGGGTCTGACCGCTGGAACCCTGCCCTCCCCATGAAAGGAATGGTGTCAACCAAAGCATGAAGTGGTGGGCGACATGACGCTTCCATGTATCTCTATGGGAGAGCCGGAGATACAGCTTTTGGGGATCTCCAGCTCTCCCGTAGAGATGCATGAATGGGTCATGTCAGCCACTGCTTCGTCCCCCAATAACCCTGGGTGTCATTTTATCCCCCCCCCCCTGGTAACCCCCTGGTGCCATTTAATCACCCCTTTTATCTTCCCTGTGCAGTTTAATTCCCCCCCCCCTTCTTCTGCCACTTCTTCACCCCCTATGCCAATTCATTCCCCCTTCATCACCCTACTGTGTCACTTAATCCCTGCCCTAAAACCGCTCCGTGCCACTTAAAGGGGTTATCCAGGAAAAAAACGTGTGTATATATCCAGAAAGTTAAACAGATTTGTAAATTACGTCTATAAAAAAAATATTAATCCTTTCAGTATTTATAAGCTGCTGAAGTTGAGTTGTTATTTTTTGTGTTAGTGCTCTCTGATGACACCTGTCTCGGGAACTGTTCAGAGTAGAAGCAAATCCCCATAGCAAACCTCTTCTACTATGTGCAGTTCCCGAAAAGTTTTTTCCTAGAATACCAGTTTATATCCCTCTAGATCTCTCCCATTGTATCACTTCTTTTCCCTCCTTGAATGACCTTGTGTCACTTTATCCCCCCCACTGTGCCACTTTATTCCCCTTACCCCTGCCCCCCCCCCCCCCCTTGTTACTTCTATGCAGTGGATTTGAAATTTTGTTTTGGAAAAACTGAACATCATATCCATAGAACAGTGTTTTTGCCAACCAGTGTACCTCCAGCTGTTGCAAAATTACAACTCCCAGCATAGGATATTAAAGGGGTATTCCAGGCAAAAACTTTTTTTTATATATATATATATATATATATATATATATATATATATATATATATCTATCAACTGGCTCCGGAAAGTTAAACAGATTTGTAAATTACTTCTATTAAAAAATCTTAATCCTTCCAATAGTTATTAGCTTCTGAAGTTTTCTGTCTAACTGCTCAATGATGATGTCACGTCCCGGGAGCTGTGTATGATGGGAAAATATCCCCATAGGAACTGGACAGCTCCCGGGACGTGAGTCATCAGAAGGCAGTTAGACAGAAAACAGCAACTCAACTTCAGAAGCTAATAACTATTGGAAGGATTAAGATTTTTTTAATAGAAGTAATTTACAAATCTGTTTAACTTTCCGGAGCCAGTTGATATATAGAAAAAAGTTTTTGCCTGGAATACCCCTTTAAGTTAAAGGAGTAGTCCAGTGGTGAACCCAGTGGTGAACAACTTATCCCTTATCCTAAGGATAGGGGATAAGTTTGAGATCGCAGGGGGTCCGACCGCTGGGGCCCCCTGCGATCTCCTGTACGGAGCCCCGACAGCCCCCGGGAAGGGGGCGTGTCGACCTCCGCACGAAGCGGCGGCCGACACGCCCCCTCAATACAACTCTATGGCAGAGCCGAAGAGCTGCCTTCGGCAATCTCCGGCTCTGCCATAGAGATGTATTGAGGGGGCGTGTCGGCGGCCGCTTCGTGCGGAGGTTGACACCCGCTATCTGGCCGGAGAGCCTGGCCCCCGTACAGAGAGATCGCAGGGGGCCCCAGCGGTCGGACCCCCTGCAATCTCAAACTTATCCCCTATCCTTAGGATAGGGGATAAGTTCTTCACCACTGGACTACCCCTTTAAGGCATGGTTGTATGGGGCATTTAAAAGGCTATGCAAATTAGACTTTGGTGTCCACTGGGTGTTGCCCTCGGCTGCTGCAACCCAGCACAGTTTGGCCTCTTCACCAGTTAGTCACTCCCCTCAGTGTACGATCACCTACTGTACCCCCAGATTGCTTGCCACTAGACCAGTGTTTCCCAACCAGTGTGCCTCCAGCTGTTGCAAAACTACAACTCCCAGCATGCCCGGACAGCCGCTGGGAGTTGTAGTTTTGCAACAGCTGGAGGCACACTGGTTGGGAAACACTATTCTATGGACATGTACTGTGTATATATATATATATATATATATATATATATATATATATATATATATATATATACAAAAATCAAAACAGAATGTTGGACCTGAAAACAGTACGGTGCAAATGGGGGGAAAAAGTAACTACAGAATGCTTTACATGAAGCTACATATATATATATATATATATATATATATATATATAAACATTTCTTTTTACATTGGATCATCAGTTGAGCCAGACATGACTTCATGACAAGGAGAGGAGACATCATCTGTCTCAGCCTCATGGTAATTATGACTTCTACCGAGACTTTATCAGACTTCAGTATGAGGGATTCCAGCCTTGAGAAGTTATTTGACTCCAATTTCAGTTTTTAGGATAGAAAATCTAAGGCTCATTCTAGATATGCCCGACACGTTATCCCTGGAGAATATGATTAATACCACCAGGGGGTCACGTGATATAGAAATGAATGCATGGGTTAGAATTTGCGCTTCTTAAAAATATTTATTCAAGTGAGAGAGTGTCTGCGAAACATCATTTGTAAGTATGTGAACTACATTGGGGTAGGTGGGAAAGCAATGGGTAGACACGACCGTTATGGCTCCCAGGTAAGGCCCTGTTCACATCACATTAAGCCTTTGTCAGAGGTTTAAAGGGGTATTCCAGGAATTGTTTTTCTTTGACTATGCTACAGGGGCTGTAAAGTTAGTGTAGTACATAATATAGTGTCTGTACTTGTGTGTGACGGTTTTCTCACATTTCTTCTGTGATTTTCACCCCAATATTTATTTTTAATAGCATACAAAATGACTGTTGTCTCAGATTTTTCCCAGGTTGCAATGCAACCGAGACCTGACATCACTAGTCAGCTGATGACAGGGAGCCTGTCTGCTTCAATGGGTGGAGCGATCGCTTGGTGGGAGAGAGATCAATCTGCAACTAATGCAACAGCTGTAGGCACCCTGATTGAAAACCACAGGTCTTTTGAATGGATGCAGCTCATTTATGTTTCAATGGGTGGGGTGGCTGATGTGTGGGAGGGAGGAAAATGGAATGATGGGATTTGTAGGCAAAAGAAGAAAAGTCAAACAGGAAATACCAGTTCACAAAAAGCTAGAAACAGCATTATGGTAATCTCACAACATAGCCATTTAGCCCCAAGACAAGCACAGATCCTTCCTAAGCATGTCCATTACTGTCTGCCAGGTACGTACTAAAATCACCTTATGGTGGGAAAACTACCTATGTGTACCTCCAATGGAAGACTGCAGTGTACAAAGGCACACAATGAGAACAGAGCGGTGGGGAACACATAGTAGAGTGGCAGCTTGACACTTCCCCCGTAGGTTTAGGTAGGGGCAGGTAAAGGGTTAAGGGGCAAGGTTAATTGGGGGGGGGGGGCACTTTGCCTTTGAGAAATGGTGGCCGGAGCATGGGGAGTTAGTGGGGGCCAGGGGGAAGAGTGAGGGGTTATAAGGGGGGGGGGGAGGGGTATGGCGGTGGAATCACCAGATGGTGGAAAGAAGCAAGGAAGAAGGTCCCACCACCTTCCCTTTTTTATGGGGTTTAGATGTCTGTAGTGTTTTTGGGTGTCTGTTTGGGTGCTAGTTTTTTACGCTAGCTGTCCTTGTTACTGTTGAAATGGGCCTCCTGGTGGTGGTTCTGGATCGAGGAGTTTTTGTAGATTCTGCGCAAAGGTTACATGGATGCCCTTGGGTAAGGGTGAGAGATTAGTGCATGAGGTTATTGTTATGAAAAGCCCCCATCATAATATTACTGTCCATCTATAGACAATTACATCATTGGAGTTTCCGGGGAGCCTTCCTCTCCTCCTCCCGAGCACCTTCCAAAGTGGCGGTACAGCTGACGGCCACCCAACACACCTTATAATGTAATATGTATATTGGGTGGCAGTTTGCAATACCACCACTCTGGTGGTAGCTTGGGAGAAGGAGAGGAAGGGGGTCCCAGCCTTTGTGCCTAAGGAAGCTTCATCGATCACTGGAGCTTCCCGAAGTATCCCTTAAACTGTTATGCCTCACAGCGACATCCGTCACCCATAGGAAAGAGATACATGGGATACCATGGTAAGAAATATTGTCATCGACAACGGTCTTCCATAGTTAATTCTTTTGTGCTATACTAGGGTATACTGGCCAGATAGAGGGTAAAAGGAGACATTTTTGGACCCCCTAATGGATCCACCAATAGATTTCTGAAAGTACACGCTAAATA
Source organism: Hyla sarda (assembly GCF_029499605.1). Classification (NCBI taxonomy): domain Eukaryota; kingdom Metazoa; phylum Chordata; class Amphibia; order Anura; family Hylidae; genus Hyla; species Hyla sarda. The sequence goes on from NC_079199.1 coordinate 19,142,793, forward strand.
TAAGGGCAAACTTGTTGTGAAAAGAGCCTGAGTTGTAAACCACAAAGTAATATAAATTTGCCTCTAAAGCTTTACCTATTTGTCACCTTGTAGTTTAGGAACAGTGGTGGCATCAGGAGAAAAGGAGGGTACACGTTAACCTACCTTACCCTCTTCTTCCTTGTAGAGTTGCTCCTCCATTGGTCCAGGCCCCCGATTCACCAGCCAAGATCAGGGGTGACTGCCCCCTCAACAGTCTATGGACGTAATAGTAGTAGTCAAGGGGCAGTCACCACTGGTCCCAAGAGGACATGAATCTGAGTGTTCTCCATAGTGAGAACTGAGAGGTGGTCCCTGTAGTCTACAGTGTAGACCCTCAATACCACAGTAAGTGGCAAAACTAATGGCACTAAACGTTAGCCCGTAGACAGCTCCCCACCTGTTTATGGGCCGTATTTGGTATTGCAGATCCCCTACACTGAAGTACATGGACATGTGGACAGGTGAGGTGCAGTTCTTGAAAGAAAGCAGCCATGTCTTCTACTCCTGTGCAACCTCTTTAAGTAAGATGGCATTATGCAGAGGAATTATAAGGTATCCATTGGTTATCCAGGCATCTTACGTGAGGACTTTGGGATAGACAGGTCCCTTTTCCCCTGCTAGTGGAACATGTTGCATAGTCAATCTGTCTGACCCTGAACTCACGTCTCTCTTCTTCCTCCCAGACATTCTCTTCCAAGATGCTGCATCTGGCAATACAAGATAGAAAACCACCTCATCCCGTATCACAGACACCTGCATCCCATAACGTACCCTCTGAAGAGTTACACCACATCCTCCTGCCTCTGCTATCTCTATTGTAATCTCCACTTCATTATTTACTATGCACTTGTACAAATCCTTCATGGACAACAGGTCCCTGAGTGATCTTAAAGGGGCAGTGCAGAATTAGGGTCCGTTCACACGTACAGGATCCTGCGCAGATTTTATGCGCAGGATTTGTAACTGCAGATTAGAAGCTGTACTGGGGGTACAGTAGGTGACCGTACACTGAGGGGAGTGACTAACTGGTGAAGAGTTTACATTGAAATCTGCAGTAGAAAATCCTGCGCATCAAATCTGCGTACGTGTGAACGTACCCTTAGAGAAATATGGCTGCTTCCCCCCAAAAACAATATCTCACCTGTCTATGGGTTGAATCAGGTTTTGCTCAAGTTGGTAGTGGATCTGCAGCTCAACCCTCTTCATTTCAAAGCAGCTGAGCTGCAGTTCCACAAACAACCTGTGGGCAGGTGTGGCACTGTTTTTTGAAGATACCTGCTATGGTTTTGTAAAGTGCAACTGTCATTAAACTTTTTTGCTTTATTAGTGCCAGCAATTTAAAAAACACTTTTCTTGCTCCCTTCGATGTCTTATAATCTCCTTAAATGACCCCCCCCCCCCCCCCCTTGTGCATTGTCATAAGTCATCAGTCTTCACTCACTGTCTTCAGCAGGGACAGCAGCTCTCTATGTTATGACCTCTTGCTGGCTTCCTTCATGCTCCAGTTTAACACCTTATTGTCAGGGTCGCTTAGCATCAGGTATTGCTGTCACCTTTCAGCACATGGTACGTCAAGTGTTAAACTGGAGGATACAGGAATCCACAAAGAAGTCAACAGGCATAGAGCTGCCATCTCCGCTGAAGACAGTCAAACCTAAAAACGACCCATTGCCTGTTCCTAGAGGGGAAGTGAGGACAGACATGTTCAATTATCAATTACATGTACAATCAATTACAGTGTAATGTTAGCAGATCAGATATTGCCCTACTGGGTCCTGCCATTGCCTTACAGTCACTATTTTTGTCAGTCTATATTGCAGTGTACAAACTGTGACTTACAGGCTGCTCCCTGACTGTGCTTAGTTCTGTCAGGGTATGATGAGAGTTGTAGATGAGTTGTAGTTCTGCAACATCTGGGGAGCCACAGGTTGGGGGATCGCTGATATATTGGGGGATCACTGATATATTGGGGGATCACTAATATATTGGGGGAATCACTGATATATTGGGGGATCACTGATATATTGGGGGGATCACTGATATATTGGGGGGATCACTGATATATTGGGGATCACTGATATATTGGGGATCACTGATATATTGGGGGATCACTGATATATTGGGGGATCACTGATATATTGGGGGAATCACTGATATATTGGGGGGATCACTGATATATTGGGGGGATCACTGATATATTGGGGGATCACTGATATATTGGGGATCACTGATATATTGGGGATCACTGATATATTGGGGGATCACTGATATATTGGGGGGATCACTGATATATTGGGGATCACTGATATATTGGGGGATCAGATATATTGGGGATCACTGATATATTGGGGATCACTGATATATTGGGGGATCACTGATATATTGGGAGGATCACTGATATATTGGGGAGATCACTGATATATTGGGGGATCACTGATATATTGGGGGAATCATTGATATATTGGGGGATCACTGATATATTGGGGGGATCACTGATATATTGGGGGGATCACTGATATATTGGGGGATCACTGATATATTGGGGATCACTGATATATTGGGGGATCACTGATATATTGGGGGATCACTAATATATTGGGGATCACTGATATATTGGGGGATCAATGATATATTGGGGATCACTGATATATTGGGGGGGGATCACTGATATATTGGGGGGATCACTGCTATATTGGGGATCACTGATATATTGGGGGATCACTGATATATTGGGGGAATCACTGATATATTGGGGGATCACTGATATATTGGGGATCACTGATATATTGGGGGATCACTGATATATTGGGGGGATCACTGATATATTGGGGGATCACTGATATATTGGGGGATCACTGCTATATTGGGGATCACTGATATATTGGGGGGGGATCACTGATATATTGGGGGGATCACTGCTATATTGGGGATCACTGATATATTGGGGGATCACTGATATATTGGGGGAATCACTGATATATTGGGGGATCACTGATATATTGGGGATCACTGATATATTGGGGGATCACTGATATATTGGGGGGATCACTGATATATTGGGGGATCACTGATATATTGGGGGATCACTGATATATTGGTGGATCACTTATATATTGGGGGATCACTAATATATTGGGGGATCACTGATATATTGGGGGATCACTGATATATTGGTGGATCACTTATATATTGGGGGATCACTAATATATTGGGGGGATCACTGATATATTGGTGGATCACTGATATATTGGTGGATCACTGATATATTGGGGGGATCATTGATATATTGGGGGATCATTGATATATTGGGGGGATCACTAATATATTGGGGGATCACTGATATATTGGGGGATCACTGATATATTGAGGGATCACTGATATATTGGGGGATCAATGATATATTGGGGGATCAATGATATATTGGTGGATCACTTATATATTGGGGGATCACTGATATATTGGGGGATCACTGATATATTGGTGGATCACTTATATATTGGGGGATCACTAATATATTGGGGGGATCACTGATATATTGGTGGATCACTGATATATTGGTGGATCATTGATATATTGGGGGATCATTGATATATTGGGGGATCATTGATATATTGGGGGATCACTGATATATTGGGTGATCACTAATATATTGGGTGATCACTGATATATTGGGGGATCACTAATATATTGGGGGATCACTAATATATTGGGGGATCACTAATATATTGGGGGATCACTAATATATTGGGGGATCACTGATTATTGGGGGATCACTGATTATTGGGGGATCACTGATATATTGGGGGATCACTGATATATTGGGGGATCACTGATATATTGGGGGATCACTAATATATTGGGGATCACTGATATATTGGGGGATCAATGATATATTGGGGGATCAATGATATATTGGGGGGATCACTGATATATTGGGGGAATCACTGCTATATTGGGGATCACTGATATATTGGGGATCACTGATATATTGGGGGATCACTGATATATTGGGGGGATCACTGATATATTGGGGGATCACTAATATATTGGGGGATCACTGATATATTGGGGGATCACTGATATATTGGGGGGATCACTAATATATTGGGGGATCACTGATATATTGGGGGATCACTGATATATTGGGGGATCACTGATATATTGGTGGATCACTTATATATTGGGGGATCACTAATATATTGGGGGATCACTAATATATTGGGGGATCACTGATATATTGGGGGATCACTGATATATTGGTGGATCACTTATATATTGGGGGATCACTAATATATTGGGGGGATCACTGATATATTGGTGGATCACTGATATATTGGTGGATCACTGATATATTGGGGGGATCATTGATATATTGGGGGATCATTGATATATTGGGGGATCATTGATATATTGGGGGGATCACTGATATATTGGGGGATCAATGATATATTGGGGGATCAATGATATATTGGGGGATCAATGATATATTGGGGGATCACTGATATATTGGTGGATCACTTATATATTGGGGGATCACTGATATATTGGGGGATCACTGATATATTGGTGGATCACTTATATATTGGGGGATCACTAATATATTGGGGGGATCACTGATATATTGGTGGATCACTGATATATTGGTGGATCATTGATATATTGGGGGATCATTGATATATTGGGGGATCATTGATATATTGGGGGGGATCACTAATATATTGGGGGATCACTGATATATTGGGGGATCACTGATATATTGGGGATCACTGATATATTGGGGGATCACTGATATATTGGGGGGATCACTGATATATTGGGGGATCACTAATATATTGGGTGATCACTGATATATTGGGGGATCACTAATATATTGGGGGATCACTAATATATTGGGGGATCACTAATATATTGGGGGATCACTGATTATTGGGGGATCACTGATTATTGGGGGATCACTGATATATTGGGGGATCACTGATATATTGGGGATCACTGATATATTGGGGGATCACTGATATATTGGGGGATCACTGATATATTGGGGATCACTGATATATTGGGGGATCACTGATATATTGGGGGATCACTGATATATTGGGGGATCACTGATATATTGGGGGATCACTGATATATTGCAATCCATTCTTCCAGCCCTCCCTGACCGAGCTCACTTTACAATGACGACTGGTATTAATGTGGGATGATCACAAGAACAAGAGCAATGTGAAAGGATTTTTCCTAATTTATGTCTCAGGATTACAGCCTGTGAAGTGCTTTTGACACCAGCTCTACATTGTAAGCAGGTTCTAAAATAAGCATCTTATAATTAGACCCCTGGGGTCGGAGCTCTCCTGCAGTGCTGACACCACGTATTAGAAGCCCAGACGCTAATGTGAACGCTAATCTCCTCTGGTACATAATGGGTTAATACATAAAACACATGGACACATTTACATGAATTATATTTCCATATGACTGATCTGAACAAAACAGCAACTAGGGATTTTGGCGGATTTGGTTTTTATGATCTGATGTTAAATCTTTTTTCCCAGAAGATACATTTAGCATTTGTCAATCACATATAAATGGGTCTGGAAATCACCACCACGTTTCCTATTTTAAGGGGAAAATCTTTCCTTTTTAGGCCACAGGGATTGACCATGTGTTCTTAAAGGGGGGGGGGGGGGTTAGTAAAAAGAAGAAAGTTATCAAGAAAGTTTTGCGGGAAGGGAAGGATTGAACAATTGGATTTAATAGACCGATCCTTTTGTTCTGAAGGGAAATAAGAAGCAACTTAAAGGGGTACTCCAGCCCTAAGACATCTTATCCCCTATCCAAAGGGTCCTTGTAATCAGCACCCACCTCGGGGAGCGTGCTCATCCTGAGCTTAGGAGTCCAGTAGGCGGTCCTAACCAATGATTGACATTCTTTCTTGTATAAGTGTACATACTGAGATACCCACTAATAGTTATTTCTGTGTGTACACTTATACAAGAAAGGATGTCAATCACTGATTAGGACCGCCCACTGGACTCCTAAGCTCAGAATGAGTCAACTGGGCAGAATGGCCTGAACTATTTTTCTAGCCACTCTGGCTACTAAGAGGTTTGCTTTGGCCTTTGACCATTCCATAGGACAGTGTTTCCCAACCATTGTGTCTCCAGCTGTTGCAAAACTACTACTCTCAGCCTGCCCGGACAGCCAATGGCTGTCCGGCAGGCTGGGAGTTGTAGTTTTGCACCAGCTGGAGGCGCCCCAGTTGGGAAACACTGCCGTAGGACAACCAGTCACACATATAAAGTTAAAATTTACTCCTACAACTTCTGATTCGTGCATACTAGCAGTGCAATCCACCGCTACAAGCAGACACACTACGATGTACGAGTCGCCGCGCTCATGCACAGTATACTCGCACACATCGCGGCTGCTGTAGGCCTAGCTCAGGGAGCAGGGGGAGGGGCCGCCATGTGTGCAAGTACACCGCGCATGCGCAGGGCAACTCGCACATCGCAGCAGTGTGTCTGCTCTTAGCACCGGATTGCCGCTCCCAGCAGGCACATCTGGGGGCAACACTGTAGGGTCCATCGTTTTCGGATCCGCAGCGTAAAATATGCTGTGGATCCGCCCGTTTTAACAAACCTTAATAATGTAAACATAATGGCGCATTTTGTAAAGAGAAAAAGCTTGAGGCTCTTACAGTGCACCCCTTTATACGTAAAACCTCACATTTATCATAATTATGTAAATGAAATAATTTGCTATAAATTTACATTTGTTCTTTGTGTTTCTTTACAGCGCTGCTGCGCGGGCTCCCCGGAGAATAAGTCACATGATCAGTGTAATGAAATCCACTTGTATCTCATTTTCCTCGCTTACACATCGACTTTAATCAGTTCACATTAACAATGCTACCAAGGGGCCCCACGCGTACAGTCATCTAGTTGTACATACTATGTAGATAGACTATGCAACTGAAAAAAAATTTGTTTTCCACCGGAGTACCCCTTTAATTCCAAGAAACCGAGCAGGTCTGCATTGAAAAGCCTAACCTGAGCCAAGCTCCCTATTTGATGGCCCATCAAATAGGGAGCTTGGCTCAGGTTAGGCTTTTCAATGCAGACCTGCTCGGTTTCTTGGAATTAAAGGGGTACTCCGGTGGAAAACAAATTTTTTTTAAATCAACTGGTGCCAGAAAGTTAAACAGATTTGTAAATTATTTCTATATAAAATATTAATCCTTCTAGTACTTATCATCTGCTGTATACTACAGAGGAAGTTCTTTTCTAATTGATTTTTTTTTCTGTCTGACCACAGTGCTCTCTGCTGACACCTCTGTCCATGCCAGGAACTGTCCAGAGTAGAAACAAATCGCCATAGCAAACCTATCCAGCTCTGGACAGTTCCTGACATGGACAGAGGTGTCAGCAGAGAGCACTGTGGTCAGACAGAAAATAAATTTAAAAAGAAAAGAATTTCCTCTGTAGTGCTACTGGAAGGTTTAAGATATTTATATAGAAGTAATTTACAAATCTGTTTAATTGATTTAAAAAAATAGTTTTCCACTGGAGTACCCCTTTAAGGTCGGTTTCATACAAAAAGTAATGAACTAAACTGATAGCAACATAGTGATCTGGAATAACTGAAAAGAAAAGAAACTACGGAGCACTCACTCAGGTCTTGCTGAAGTAGGCTTCTTTATTCCTTCACAAGAACAAGCACGGGAGTCAAGGTGCAGGGAGGCAGGTGGTGGAGACGCGGGGGTACAGAGCGAGGGGCCGTTATCGCGCCGAAGCGCTTCGTTAGCCAGAGACTCGCCCAGGTAGTGCCCGGTCACTTCTTGATACTATATAGTGATCTGGAATGTTCTCAGTTTGGCTCTCTGGACCCCAGTCGGGCTGGAACTTGCATCAGTAAGGCTATGTTCACACTATGGATTACCCCCGGTGGATATCTCGAGTGTAGCTTTTACCACAGAAGCCCATCGGCACTAGGGCAAATTTCTGCCGAAAGAATGAACATGAGTTTGGAATTTCCACAGTGATATTGGGTCCATGGAAAACCCATTCACACTAATGTTAGATCCATGCATAATTTCCAAACAGAATTCCGCTCGGAAATTCTGAAGGCCAAAGGATAGGGGATTCAGTGGGGATCAAAAGTTTGGGCACCCCAAGGAAAAATTTGTATTAATGTGCATAAAGAAGCCAAGGAAAGATGGAAAAATCTCCAAAAGGCATCAAATTACAGATTAGAAATTCTTATAATATGTCAACAAAAGTTAGATTTTATTTCCATCATTTACACTTTCAAAATAACAGAAAACAAAAAAATGGCGCCTGCAAAAGTTTGGGCACCCTGCAGAGTTAATATCTTGTACTGCCCCCTTTGGCAAGTATCACAGCTTGTAAACACTTTTTGTAGCCAGCCAAGAGTCTTTCAATTCTTGTTTGAGGTATCTTTGCCCATTCTTCCTTACAAAAGTCGTCCAGTTCTTTGAGATTTCTGGGCTGTCTGTCACGCACTGCTCTTTTAAGGTCTATCCATAGATTTTCAATGATGTTGAGGTCAGGAGATTATGAAGGCCATGGTAAAACCTTCAGTTTACACCTCTTGATGTAATCCCCCGTGGATTTCGAGGTGTGTTTAGGATCATTATTAGTGTTGAGCGGCATAGGCCATATTCGAATTCGCGAATATTCGCGAATATATGGACGAATATTCGTCATATATTCGCGAATATTCGCATATTCTCGTCTCTTTTTCGCATATGCGAAAATTCACGTATGCTAAAATTAACATATGCGAAAATTCGCATATACAAAAATTAGCATAAGTGAAAATTCGCATAAGCGAAAATTCACGTATGCTAAAATTAACATATGTGAAAATTCGCATATACAAAAATTAGCATAAGTGAAAATTCGCATACGCGAAAATTCGCATACCGGTCTCACACAGTAGTATTAGAGCCTTCTTTACACCACACAAGCTGGAAGCAGAAAGGGATGATCACTGTGATGTGTACTGTGGAAAAAAAAATATATATATTCGTCATTACGAATATATAGTGCTATATTCGCGAATATTCGCGAATATGCGATATTCGCGAATAAAATTAGCATTGCGAATATTCGCGAGCAACACTAATCATTATCCATTTGTAGAAGCCATCCTCTCTTTTACTTCAGCTTTTTCACAGATGGCATCAAGTTAGCATCCAAAATTAGCTGAAATTTTATTGAATCCATTTTTCCTTCTACTCGTGAGATGTTCTCTGTGCCACTGGCTGCAATACAACCCCAAAGCATGATTGATCCACCCCCATGCTTAACAGTTGGACAGAGGTTCTTTTCATTAAATTCTGTTCCCCTTCTCCAAACGTACCTTTGCTCATTGTTACGCCGAGCGCTCCGGGTCCCCGTTCCTCCCCGGAGCGCTCGCCTCATCCTCGTTGCTGCAGCGCCCCGGTCAGATCCACTGACCGGGTGCGCTGCGGTACCGCCTCCAGCCGGGATGCGATTCGCGATGCGGGTGGCGCCCGCTCGCGATGCGCACCCCGGTCCCCGTACCTGACTCGCTCTCCGTCGGTCCTGTCCCGGCGCGCGCGGCCCCGCTCCCTAGGGCGCGCGCGCGCCGGGTCTCTGCAATTTAAAGGGCCAGTGCACCAATGTTGGTGCCTGGCCCAATCTTCCCAATTACCAATTAGTGTGATCACCTGTGTACTTCCCTATATTACCTCACTTCCCCTGCACTCCCTTGCCGGATCTTGTTGCCTTAGTGCCTAGTGAAAGCGTTCCCTTGTCTGTTCCTAGCCCGTGTTCCTGACCTCCTGCCGTTGCCCCTGACTACGATCCTTGCTGCCTGCCTCGACCTTCTGCTACGTCCGACCTTGCTTCTGCCTACTCCCTTGTACCTCGCCTATCTACAGTATCTTCAGCAGTCAGAGAGGTGAGCCGTTGCTAGTGGATACGACCTGGTCACTACCGCCGCAGCAAGACCATCCCGCTTTGCGGCGGGCTCTGGTGAAAACCTGTAGTGGCTTAGAACCGGTCCACTAGCGCGGTCCTCGCCAATCCCTCTCTGGCACAGAGGATCCACCTCCTGCCAGCCGGCATCGTGACAGTCCACCTCCTGCCAGCCGGCATCGTGACAGTAGATCCGGCCATGGATCCCGCTGAAGATCCTACACTGGTCGCCCAGCTAGCCCTAAAGATCGCCCAACGAGATCAACAGCTGGCATACTTGACCTCCGAGGCACTGCGTATTCAGTCACAGATACAGCAGCTGCAGATACAGCAACAGCTACAGCTGCAACTACCATCTCCTCCGCCGGCTCCTGCAACTCCTCCGCAGCAACCGGCCGTTCCTAACCCCTGCTTGTCCCTGCCGGACAAATTTGGCGTAAAGATCGCCCAACGAGATCAACAGCTGGCATACTTGATCTCCGAGACACAGCGTCTTCAGTCACAGTTACAGCAGCTGCTGCCGCAGATACAGCAACTTCAGTCACAACAGCTGCTGCCGCAGATACAGCAACTTCAGTCACAGCTACAGCTGCAACAACCATCTCCTCCGCCGGCTCCTGCAACTCCTCCGCAGCAACCGGCCGTTCTTAACCCCTGCTTGTCCCTGCCGGACAAGTTTGATGGGGACCGCAATGATTCTGCCACAGCCACAGTCCAGTCCTTCTTCGCTGAGGTCCGTGGTGTCTTCGAGGAGCCTGCCCGAGCTTCTTCTGCCGAGATTGCCCTGCTGAACCTGGAACAGGGTGTTTCTTCCATTGGCGAGTACGCCATTCAGTTCCGTGCTCTTGCTTACGAGTTGTCCTGGAATAGTGAGGTTCTCTGCGCGACCTTTAAAAAAGGCCTATCCAGCAACATTAAAGATGTTCTGGCCGCACGAGAGACTCCTGCTGACCTACATGAACTCATTCATCTTGCCACTCGCATTGACATGCGTTCTTCCGGATGGCGTCTGGAGCTCCGCCTGGATATGGACTTTGTTCGCACGAAGCGTTTTTTCTCCCCGGCTCCTCTCTCCTCTGGTCCTCTGCAATCCGTTCCTGTGCTTCCCGCCGCGGAGGCTATGCAAGTTGACCGGTCTCGCTTGACACCTCAAGAGAGGACACGACGCCGCATGGAGAATCTTTGCCTGTACTATGCCGGTACCGAACACTTCCTGAAGGATTGTCCTATCCGTCCTCCCCGCCTGGAAAGACGTACGCTGACTCCGCACAAAGGTGACACAGTTCTTGATGTCAACTCTGCTTCTCCACGCCTTACTGTGCCTGTGCGGATATCTGCCTCTACCTTCTCCTTCTCTACTATGGTCTCCTTGGATTCCGGATCTGCAGGAAAATTTTTTTTGGCCTCTCTTATCAACAGGTTCTACGTCCCTGTGACCAGTCTCGCCAGACCCCTCTACATCTATTGTATTAACAATAAAAGATTGGACTGTCTCATGCGTTTCCGCACAGAACCCCTCCTAATGTGCATCGGACCTCATCACGGAAAAATTGACTTTTTTTTCCTCAGGTTCTTTGGCCCCAAGAAGAGGGGGAGACCCAAGGGGGGGGGTACTGTTACGCCGAGCGCTCCGGGTCCCCGTTCCTCCCCGGAGCGCTCGCCTCATCCTCGTTGCTGCAGCGCCCCGGTCAGATCCACTGACCGGGTGCGCTGCGGTACCGCCTCCAGCCGGGATGCGATTCGCGATGCGGGTGGCGCCCGCTCGCGATGCGCACCCCGGTCCCCGTACCTGACTCGCTCTCCGTCGGTCCTGTCCCGGCGCGCGCGGCCCCGCTCCCTAGGGCGCGCGCGCGCCGGGTCTCTGCAATTTAAAGGGCCAGTGCACCAATGTTGGTGCCTGGCCCAATCTTCCCAATTACCAATTAGTGTGATCACCTGTGTACTTCCCTATATTACCTCACTTCCCCTGCACTCCCTTGCCGGATCTTGTTGCCTTAGTGCCTAGTGAAAGCGTTCCCTTGTCTGTTCCTAGCCCGTGTTCCTGACCTCCTGCCGTTGCCCCTGACTACGATCCTTGCTGCCTGCCTCGACCTTCTGCTACGTCCGACCTTGCTTCTGCCTACTCCCTTGTACCTCGCCTATCTACAGTATCTTCAGCAGTCAGAGAGGTGAGCCGTTGCTAGTGGATACGACCTGGTCACTACCGCCGCAGCAAGACCATCCCGCTTTGCGGCGGGCTCTGGTGAAAACCTGTAGTGGCTTAGAACCGGTCCACTAGCGCGGTCCTCGCCAATCCCTCTCTGGCACAGAGGATCCACCTCCTGCCAGCCGGCATCGTGACAGTCCACCTCCTGCCAGCCGGCATCGTGACAGTAGATCCGGCCATGGATCCCGCTGAAGATCCTACACTGGTCGCCCAGCTAGCCCTAAAGATCGCCCAACGAGATCAACAGCTGGCATACTTGACCTCCGAGGCACTGCGTATTCAGTCACAGATACAGCAGCTGCAGATACAGCAACAGCTACAGCTGCAACTACCATCTCCTCCGCCGGCTCCTGCAACTCCTCCGCAGCAACCGGCCGTTCCTAACCCCTGCTTGTCCCTGCCGGACAAATTTGGCGTAAAGATCGCCCAACGAGATCAACAGCTGGCATACTTGATCTCCGAGACACAGCGTCTTCAGTCACAGTTACAGCAGCTGCTGCCGCAGATACAGCAACTTCAGTCACAACAGCTGCTGCCGCAGATACAGCAACTTCAGTCACAGCTACAGCTGCAACAACCATCTCCTCCGCCGGCTCCTGCAACTCCTCCGCAGCAACCGGCCGTTCTTAACCCCTGCTTGTCCCTGCCGGACAAGTTTGATGGGGACCGCAATGATTCTGCCACAGCCACAGTCCAGTCCTTCTTCGCTGAGGTCCGTGGTGTCTTCGAGGAGCCTGCCCGAGCTTCTTCTGCCGAGATTGCCCTGCTGAACCTGGAACAGGGTGTTTCTTCCATTGGCGAGTACGCCATTCAGTTCCGTGCTCTTGCTTACGAGTTGTCCTGGAATAGTGAGGTTCTCTGCGCGACCTTTAAAAAAGGCCTATCCAGCAACATTAAAGATGTTCTGGCCGCACGAGAGACTCCTGCTGACCTACATGAACTCATTCATCTTGCCACTCGCATTGACATGCGTTCTTCCGGATGGCGTCTGGAGCTCCGCCTGGATATGGACTTTGTTCGCACGAAGCGTTTTTTCTCCCCGGCTCCTCTCTCCTCTGGTCCTCTGCAATCCGTTCCTGTGCTTCCCGCCGCGGAGGCTATGCAAGTTGACCGGTCTCGCTTGACACCTCAAGAGAGGACACGACGCCGCATGGAGAATCTTTGCCTGTACTATGCCGGTACCGAACACTTCCTGAAGGATTGTCCTATCCGTCCTCCCCGCCTGGAAAGACGTACGCTGACTCCGCACAAAGGTGACACAGTTCTTGATGTCAACTCTGCTTCTCCACGCCTTACTGTGCCTGTGCGGATATCTGCCTCTACCTTCTCCTTCTCTACTATGGTCTCCTTGGATTCCGGATCTGCAGGAAAATTTTTTTTGGCCTCTCTTATCAACAGGTTCTACGTCCCTGTGACCAGTCTCGCCAGACCCCTCTACATCTATTGTATTAACAATAAAAGATTGGACTGTCTCATGCGTTTCCGCACAGAACCCCTCCTAATGTGCATCGGACCTCATCACGGAAAAATTGACTTTTTTTTCCTCAGGTTCTTTGGCCCCAAGAAGAGGGGGAGACCCAAGGGGGGGGGTACTGTTACGCCGAGCGCTCCGGGTCCCCGTTCCTCCCCGGAGCGCTCGCCTCATCCTCGTTGCTGCAGCGCCCCGGTCAGATCCACTGACCGGGTGCGCTGCGGTACCGCCTCCAGCCGGGATGCGATTCGCGATGCGGGTGGCGCCCGCTCGCGATGCGCACCCCGGTCCCCGTACCTGACTCGCTCTCCGTCGGTCCTGTCCCGGCGCGCGCGGCCCCGCTCCCTAGGGCGCGCGCGCGCCGGGTCTCTGCAATTTAAAGGGCCAGTGCACCAATGTTGGTGCCTGGCCCAATCTTCCCAATTACCAATTAGTGTGATCACCTGTGTACTTCCCTATATTACCTCACTTCCCCTGCACTCCCTTGCCGGATCTTGTTGCCTTAGTGCCTAGTGAAAGCGTTCCCTTGTCTGTTCCTAGCCCGTGTTCCTGACCTCCTGCCGTTGCCCCTGACTACGATCCTTGCTGCCTGCCTCGACCTTCTGCTACGTCCGACCTTGCTTCTGCCTACTCCCTTGTACCTCGCCTATCTTCAGTATCTTCAGCAGTCAGAGAGGTGAGCCGTTGCTAGTGGATACGACCTGGTCACTACCGCCGCAGCAAGACCATCCCGCTTTGCGGCGGGCTCTGGTGAAAACCTGTAGTGGCTTAGAACCGGTCCACTAGCGCGGTCCTCGCCAATCCCTCTCTGGCACAGAGGATCCACCTCCTGCCAGCCGGCATCGTGACAGTCCACCTCCTGCCAGCCGGCATCGTGACACTCATTCCTGCCAAAAAGTTCAATTTTAACCTCATTGGTCCACAGAACTTGTTTCCAAAATGCATCAGGTTTGTCTATATGTTCATTTGCAAAGTTCAAACAATGATTTTTGTGGTGAGGACGTAGAAGAGGTTTTCTTCTGATGACTCTTCCAGGAAGACCATTTTGTACAAGTATCTCTTTATAGTGGAATAGTGTACCACAACTCCAGTGTCTGCCAGATCTTTCTGGAGGGATTGTGCAGTCAAACGTGGGTTTTTAATTGTTTTTCTCACAATCCTGTGAGTTGTTCTGTCTGATATTTTTCTTGGTCTTCCAGATCTTGCTTTAACTTCCACTGCTCCTGATGACTGCCATTTCTTAATTGCATTCCGAACAGAGGATATTGACATCTGAAAATGTTTTGCTATCTTCTTATAGCCTTCTCCAGTTTTGTGAGCGTCAACTATTTTCAGTTTCAGATTTCTAGACAACTGCTTAGAAGAACCCATGGTGCTGATTGTTGGGGCAAGGTCAGATGAGTTTGGGCATTTAAAACCTTTGAGATTGACATTACCTGGTCTTCCCAGATGATGATTGAGAACAATCCATGACACTCGCAGGTCACAGCTTTGTAAAGGGGGCAGTGCATGCTATAAATTCTGCAGGGTGCCCAAACTTTTGCAGACGCCATTTTTTTGTTTTCTGTTATTTTGAAAGTGTAAACGATGGAAATAAAATCTAACTTTTGTTGACATATTATAAGAATGTCTAATCTGTAATTTGATGCCTTTTGGAGATTTTTCCATCTTTCCTTGGCTTCTTTATGCACATTAATACAATTAATACAAATGCCCAAACTTTTGATCCCCACTGTAAGATGTCTGATTGTGGGGCCCCCGCCGCTGGGGACCCCTGCA
Source organism: Hyla sarda (assembly GCF_029499605.1). Taxonomy (NCBI): domain Eukaryota; kingdom Metazoa; phylum Chordata; class Amphibia; order Anura; family Hylidae; genus Hyla; species Hyla sarda. Next base: position 19,158,235 of record NC_079199.1, read on the forward strand.
ATCTAGCATGAAGCACCCACCTGTAAGCACTGCAGGAAGCGCTGGAGGCTCTCAATGTTATGCCTCCCGGTCACGGGGATGGAGTATCGTGACTTCACGACTCCGCCCCCCGCGTGACACCACGCCCCGCCCCCTCAATGCAGGTCTATGGGAGGGGGAGGGGTGTGAGGGTCGTATCCTTTGGATAGGGGATAAGATGTCTTGGGACCGGAGTACCCCTTTATGTGATGACCATAGCGGAATCCAGACATGATCTCCTCTTGTATTTACTTTACCTAGCTGAAGCGCAGACTGTGGTTGGCTCGCCTAAAAACAGGTTATCCAAAAGAAAGATTTTAATGTTGAGACAAAGTTTGATTATTTCTGAAGGGACAAGTAGAATTATAACTATTGTTGTAATTCTACTTGTCCCTTCAGAAATAATCAAACTTTGTGGTCAAACTATATTTTTGCAAAACTGCGTCAAAACTTTTGGGAAAATGACAGAAAAAAAAATGGAATTTCATGGCCCCGTGTGAATAGACTCGTCTCTATTTCTTAAAGCTGAAAACCGCCAACGGCCGCCATCACCCCTTCTGTAGGCGCCATCACCCAACCTTCCCCATCATTTGGATAACCAGGCAGATTTGCAAAAGAATCTTGTAAAACTGTGTGGAATCTCCCATGGGAGGCGCTAGTCATTACTCATACGGAGGCGGCCTCGGCGCGGCTGCGTCCCTGCGGAGCTGAACATTCCTCATGGCTTTAAGAGCAAACTCAGCACAATTTTGCACTTGGCCTGGATTTAGCTATTCAGCTAATATGAGGCTGAACTCATCTACAATGTATCAAGGTTCTCTGTGATACGAGTCCAAAGTGTGATGGGACGGCTGCTCCGCAATGCGCCTTTTCCCAGACAAATCTCTGCTCCTGGTATTCTGGTAATAATGTGCAGCACAAGATCATTTACAATAAAAATATCTTTTTTTTCCTGGCACAGCCTGACTTGGGCAGTACAAAGAACAAAACTTGTACTATAAGAGGAGCAGTATTCTAGGCAAAGCTATTTGTTTTAATGCCAACTCATTCCAATGCATTCATGTCAGGCTCAGGATAGGGGATAAGATGACAGATCGTGGGGGTCCCGCTGCTGGGGACCCCTGGGATCTACCATGCAGCACCCACCTTTAGCGGCTTCCGGAACCGCTGGAGGTCCTCAGGCTGAGTCCATCTCGACCACGAGGACGGAGCATAGTGACGTCACAAGGGGGCAGAGCCGTAACGTCACTATGCTCCGTCCTCGTGGTCGCCAGTAATCAGACCCGGAGCGAACACGCTCTGGGGACTGATTCTAACGGGGTATGGCGTGGAAGATCACGGGGGTCCCCAGCGGCGGCACCCCCGCCATCAGGCATCTTATCCCCTATTCTTTGGATAGGGGATAAGATGTTTTAGCGCCAGAGTACCCCTTTAAAGCGTGCCTGTCGGCAACAAAAACTTTTTATATAATGTAAATAATACTTGTAGATATATAATGTAGATAATATTTGTAATATACATTGGTTAAAATATTTGCATATTTTTGTCCTTCGGCAATTGCCTGTGTGTCTCTATGAGGAGACCAAATACAGGAAGTGAGGGTGGACAAGTAGGGCTCTGTGCACTAAGGAAAAGCAGGACAGTGTGCACTGAGGCTCTATAACATGTTCCTAGCTCATACATCAGGATGATTGACATGCCAGGAGTCTGCACAGATCTCTGCTTGTCCTACCCTCACTTCCTGTTTTTGGACTCCTCATAGGGACACACACACACAATAGCTGCAGGGACAGCATTTTTTCACCCAAAATATACACAATTTTTTAACCAATGTATATTACAAATATACATATAATTGTAACTACATAATATAAAAAGTTTTTGTTGATGACAGGTAAATTTTAAAGGGGTTATCCAGGAAAAAACTTATATATATATATATATATCATCTGGCTCCAGAAAGTTGAACAGATTTTTAAACTACTTCTATTAAAAAAAAAATCTTAATCCTTTCAGTACTTATCAGCTGCTGAAGTTGAGTTGTTCTTTTTTGTGCTCTCTGATGACACCTGTCTCGGGAACTGTCCAGAGTAGAATCAAATCCCCATAGCAAACCTCTTCTACTCTGTGCAGTTCCCGAGACAAGCAGAGATGTCAGCAGAGAGCACTGTTGCCTGACAGAAAAGAACAACTCAACTTCAGCAGCTGATAATTATTGGAAGGATTAAGACTTTTTTAAATAGAAGACATTTTTGATAAATTTTGAGCAACTGTTCAAACAATACACCAAACAGGGGTAAAATCTATACCTTACACCAACATTGATAAATATCCCCCAATTTCATTAAAGGGGTATTCCAGGCAAAAACTTTTTTTTATATATCAACTGGCTCCGGAAAGTTAAACAGATTTGTAAATTACTTCTATTAAAAAATCTTAATCCTTCCAATAGTTATTAGCTTCTGAAGTTTTCTGTCTAACTGCTCAATGATGATGTCACGTCCCGGGAGCTGTGCATGATGGGAGAATATCCCCATACGAGCTGGACAGCTCCCGGGACGTGAGTCATCAGAAAGCAGTTAGACAGAAAACAGCAACTCAACTTCAGAAGCTAATAAGTATTGGAAGGATTAAGATTTTTTAATAGAAGTAATTTACAAATCTGTTTAACTTTCCGGAGCCAGTTGATATATAAAAAAAAAAGTTTTTGCCTGGAATACCCCTTTAAATGGGGAAAAAATATTGAGGCAGAAAGGGTGTATTTTGAGGCCTAATACGACTGCACCTCGGGCTATTAGGCTGTGTGTGAACAATCTGTTTTCCTAGGCTTCTATTTGTTAGTCCTTGCATTTCGAAGGTCACACAATCATATGTTCACTGACTACATGGTGACTGATGGGTGACACGTGACTACAGCTGACATGGGACAGCTGCCATTGAAGTCCTTACAGGACAAAAGTCCTGCAAAGAGTTTGTGTTCACACATTGCGTTTTCTTTTTTTTTTTTTTTTTTGGTCATAGTTTCCAAAATCATTGCAGAACTATTGCGGCTTTGATGACCCCCAACACGCATATTAGAAACACTTAAAGGGGTACTCCAGTGGAAACTTTTTTTTTTTTTAATGAACTGGTGCCAGAAAGTAAAACAGATTTGTAAATTACTTCTATTAAAAAATCTTTATCCTTCCAGTACTTTTTAGCAGCTGTATGCTACAGTGGAAATTCTATTCTTTTTGAATTTTTTTTTTTGTCTTGTCCACAGTGCTCTCTGCTGACACCTCTGTCTGTGTCAGGAACTGTCCAGAGCAGGAGAAAATCCTCATAGCAAACCTATTCTACTCACAAGTTCCTGACACGGTCAGAGGTGTCAGCAGAGAGCACTGTGGACAAGACAAAAAAGAAATTCAAAAAGCAAAGAATTTCCTCTGTAGTATACAGATGCTAATAAGTACCGGAAGCATAAAGATTTTTTAATAGAAGTCATTTACAAATCTGTTTAACTTTCTGGCATCAGTTCATAAAAAAATAAATAAATAAATAAATAAATAAAGTTTTACACCGGAGTACCCCTTTAACAAGAGCAAAAACAGCAGGCAGTATGACACACATGTTATGGGGCAATTGGCATCAGCCTCATAGGTTTTTTTTTTGCATACCTCTGGAGCAGTGTTTCCCCACCAGGATGCCTCCAGCTGTTGAAAAACTACAACTCCCAGCATGCCCGGACAGCCTTTGGCTGTCCGGGCATGCTGGGAGTTGTAGTTTTGCAACAGCTGGAGGCACTTTGGTTGGGAAACACTGGTCTAGAGCAGTACGGTAGGGTTTTAGGTTGAAATTGATGAAACCTTTTTTGGTCTTTTTTGCAGCCTTACATACTATGCCCCTGTATCTGTTTTTAGCATCCGTTAATGTATACATTTTTCCCTATACAATGTATATATTACGGTGTGAACGCGCCCTAACGTGTGATTTTTTTTCTGGAGTCATATAGAGAAGCCCAGGGGGGAAAGAGAAGAAAAAAAAAAGTACCATACCCAAAGCATTGCTGCAATAAAACCCAAATGCCACAAAGAACATAACAGAGCAAGTTAATGGCTCTCCGGGCATGCTGGGAGTTGTAGTTTTGCAACAGCTGGAGGCACACTGGTTAGAAAACTCTGATCTTTGTGGAAACGCTGCAGACTGATGTCAGTGGCCAGGTCCTCACACAGGGGGAGATTTATCAAAACCTGTGGAGAGGAAAAGTCCAGTTGCCCATAGCAACCAATCAGATCGCTTCTTTCATTTTTGAAAAGGCCTCTGAAAAATGAAAGCAGCGATCTGATTGGTTGCTATGGGCAACTCAGCAACTTTTCCTCTGGACAGGTTCTGATAAATTTCCCCCATAGCATTTTTTGGTCAGTATTAGAGATGAGCGAACTTACAGTAAATTCGATTTGTCACGAACTTCTCGGCTCGGCAGTTGATGACTTTTCCTGCATAAATTAGTTCAGCTTTCCGGTGCTCCGGTGGGCTGGAAAAGGTGGATACAGTCCTAGGAAAGAGTCTCCTAGGACTGTATCCACCTTTTCCAGCCCACGGGAGCAGCTGAAAGCTGAACTAATTTATGCAGGAAACGCATCAACTGCCGAGCCGAGAAGTTTGTGACGAATCAAATTTACTGTAAGTTCGCTCATCTCTAGTCAATATGTTTAGCGCCATGCTTTACTTACCAGAATACGTGTGAACCCAGCCCTTGAAAAAGTCAGAATTCTTAATACAATGCATTATATGGTACGAACACACTATGTTTCTGTCCCCCATTAATCGTATCTAAAAAAATCCGAAAGGAATCATCTAGTGACTCTTTTTGGGACATATGCGCTATTTCAAAAGTGCAACAGCCCCCATCATGTGTCCATTTAAAAGAGCGCATAAGTCCCGAACTGAGTCACTAGGGTTAACTCTGTTCGGCCATAGAAGTGAATGGGGTCCGCTGCTCATGTTAACAGTGTATCTAGGCATCCTACTTCTGGCGGGAAGGTGACGGATACAATCACCGGGAGCCGAAATGTAGTGTGTTGGTACCTCAAGGCCGAGTTCACATTCTGGATGAAATTCCCTCAGAGGTCACATGGGCAGCACTACGACTGCACGGACTGCATTGCCATCCCCATATATGGCAATGCATTGCTCGGAGCATCCGCCTTAGATTTGCTTAGAAATGCATTGCCGTCTATGGGGATGGCAATGCAGTCGGCGCGGTCCTAGCGCCGCCCACGGGATCTCTGAGCAAATCTTACGGCAGATACTCTGATAAATGCATTGCCGTCTATGGGGATGGCAGTGCAGTCTGTGCGGTGCTAGTGCCGCCCATGGGATCTCTAAGCAAATCTTTACGGCAGATACTCTGAGAAATGCATTGCCGTCTATGGGGATGGCATTGCAGTCTGCGTGGTCCTAGTGCCGCCTGCAGGATCTTCATAGGAAATTTGTCCAGAGATTCCTCAATGTAAACCAGACCTAAAAGACGGCAATTTTTTACACAGACATCTCATCGGAATCCACGTGAAAACTGCATGGAGTCTGCGCCGTATTCACACTGGTTCTGTCACACACGTGAACCTGAAATAGAACAGAGAACGCAGGAGAAACCTACAAATGTCATGTATGTCCGGCTTCATGTGATCTTCTTACTGGTGCGTACTGGTTGTGAGCAGACACCACTGGACTATCAGACAACCCTCCCTGTCAGCTGCAGCTTATGATGAGATTTTCCACATGACCCTCACGGGGTGTAATTAGAATTCCTGATTTCTGGGAGTTTTCAGACTAAACAGTCCCTCAGTGTCTGAATGACAGGATTGAATGGTGTAACCCCCCCCCCCTGACATGTAGACAGCTGGATGTGTTCTCTTCTCCTCCAGCCTTGGGTGATATGGAAGGAGCATCCAGGCTACCAAACCAGAACGCCGCAATTCCCTGGAACAATTTCCTTCCGTATGTTCCTTTAATTGTTAAATTAATAATAGGCCCAGGAGACGCTTATTCACCGGGCTGAGAATATCACCGTACTTCAGGGAACAAGAGGGCTGAAATTAATTTATTCTCAGATAAGCTTCACCGATACTGAATAGAAGAAAACATAATAAGTATTAATTAGTGTTTTAAACATCAAAATCTTAATGTTATTTATATTAAAAAAAATGTTTTATTTTCTCTGATAAATTTCCATGCTTTATGGCCTCAAGAAAGAAGCAACAAAATAATTCTCTTAAAGGGGTTATGCACCATAAGGTGATTTTAGTACGTACCTGGCAGACAGTAATGGACATGCTTAGGAAGGATCTGTGCTTGTCTTGGGGATAAATGGCTATGTTGTGAGATTACCATAACACTGTGGCTTTTTGTGAACTGGTATTTCCTGTTTGAATTTTCTTTTTTGCCTACAAATCCCATAATTCCATTTTCCTCCCTCCCACACATCAGCCACCCCACCCATTGAAACATAAATGAGCTGCATCCATTCAAAAGACCTGTGGTTTTCAATCAGGGTGCCTACAGCTGTTGCATTAGTTGCAGATTGATCGCTCTCCCACCAAGCGATTGCTCCACCCATTGAAGCAGACAGGCTCCCTGTCATCAGCTGACTAGTGATGTCAAGTCTTGGCCACATTGCAAGCTGGGAAAAATCTGAGACAACAGTCATTTTGTATGCTGGTAAAAATAAATATTGGGGTGAAAATCACAGAATTATTGTGAGAAAACCGTCACACACAGGTACAGACACTACATTACAAACTACACAAACTTTACAAAATTCCTGGAATATCCCTTTAAAGCATTACTGTCATTAAATTTTGGTAAAATTCAGTAAAAAACTATTGAAAGAAAAAAAAAAAAAGACTTCTGATATGTCATGAAGACATCAAAAGGTAGGGGTCTCTGCCTATCTCTAGATCAGGGTTTCCCAAACATAGTGCCGCAACACCGGTGTCAGCCGCAATCCTCTGATGTGTAGCAGGACCTTCCGATTGGGCCGACTGATTAAAAGTGGCCGAAGCATGGCTGCCTGTTCAAGATTAGCAGCACAGGCCGTGCCACTTTAAATTAGTGAAGAGTGGCGCTCCTGATGTCACACCAAGGAGCGGATCGGTAGGACAACATTCTTCAGACCTGTCAGGGTAATAAAGGGGGAAATGACCAGAGTGGATCAGGGTGAAGGGGATGATGTGGCACGGGGTGGGGGGGAGGTTCAGGGGGGAATGAAATGGCTCACGGGGAATGAAGGGGGAAATGCCGTATGCAATGATTTAAGCAGACTGGATAAAGCACTTTTGAGCCTTCTAAAAATAGCATATATTAGCCATATTATTCTTTTTTCACGAGGTGGATTCGCTGCCGGCAGTCACAGAGTGACGGCAGAGCGAGCTCCCTGTTGCAGCCGGGTAGCTCAGTGTGTCCATTCTTGACAGCATCAGGGAGCTCGTTCTGCCGTCGCTCTGTAACTGCCGACAGCGCATCCGCAGCGTGAAATACGTTGTGGATGCGCTGTGTGTGACCCTACCCTAATAATCATTTTTTGGATCAGAAAAGCAAATAATTATTATTATTGTTATTTTTTATGCTTTTATTTCCTTTTTATCTTCTGTTAATTTTGATGAAAATGCATAAGTAAGAGTAATTCAATAAAATGAGAAACTGCCTATCCCATATAAATGATGGTGTATCCCTACCAGTCTACCTTACATAACCTAAGCATTATTATTTAGATTTTGTCTAATAACTACTTTAGGCACAGAACTTCTTTCCCTGTATAATTTTCCTCTTCTGTAATGTTCATGACCCAACTCATCCCAGGTGACCCAGTGCTAGGCTCCAGGTCAGACAGGAGGATATAGGTGTATCTATGGGGGAGATTTATCAAAACCTGTGCAGAGGAAGAGTGGTGCAGTTGCCCATAGCAACCAATCAGATTGCTTCTTTCGTTTTCCACAGGCCTCTTTAGAGGCCTGTGGAAAATGAAAGAAGCCATCTGATTGGTTGCTATGGGCAACTGCACCACTCTTCCTCTGCACAGGTTTTGATAAATCTCACCCCTATGTTATTACATTCATGATTCAGACAACAGCCTCGAAATCATGTGTTCGACCACAGGAACCGCAGATAAGTTGTATAACAGTGAATATCATATTTTTCAATATTTCAGGTCAACAAAAATAGATTACAGTAACTAAGACACATTTGTGCGATTATATAGAGGGTTGGGGTATAACTGCTAAATACTTGCAGAGGGGCAATGTAAAGCATAATCCACCCTAGATGCCTGATAAATTAGTGGGGTCTAAACGGTACCTTCTACCAATCACTAGACTGGGGGATCCACTCGATGTAAAATTCCCCTGTCCATGGTTGTGCGGCTGGGATGGACAGAGGACTGGGGTGCTCCATTTTAGTATGGTCTCAGCAGTCAGACGCCCACTAGTCTAACGTTTAGGCTTAAATACTTCTTTAGGATTTGTCTCAAATTAACAAGCCTTTGACTAAAGCAGGCAACATTTTACACAGCTATAGGTAGTGGTGAATTATCTTAAACAGAGGGATCAGAAATGTTGAAATACAAAATGTCCGACCATTCTCCTCCAGACATCTACCGTCAAGGGAGAGTTGGGAGCCCTATACACACTTCTTAGGGCTCAAGTCCTGCAGAAATGTGTGGGAACTGAGTTGCTGCACTTTTCCACAGCAGGAACACCCTTCCTATTATGACAAGGTCGCAGGCCCACGTAAAGGGGTTATTCCTTTATTAAAGGGTACCTCTCATCAAAAAAACTTTTGATATATTATAGATTAATGTGTGCAGAATAACTTTACAATTGTATGTTATTAAAAAATATGCTTCTTTCTATTTAATTTTCCACTTTGAAGAAATGACCACTAGGGGTCTCCCTACCAGTCCTGGCAGCAAACATTTCAGACTCATGCTGGAGTCCTAAACACTACGAGCTGCCAGTCTGCTTTGTTCACAAAGGAGAACACTCAGAGCTGCCAGCCTGCTTTGTTCACAGCCTGTTTGGCTGTGAACAAAGCAGGCTGGCAGCTCTGAGTGTTTAGGACTCCAGCATGAGTCAGAAATGCTTGCTGACAGGACTGATCGGGAAAAATACAATAGAAAGAAGTATATTTTTCATTAACATGCTATTGGAAAGTTATTCAACATTCATTAATCTAAAATATATCAAAAGTTTATTTGATGAGAGGTACCCTTTAAAAGTTATCCCCCTATCCTGTGGATAAGGCATAAGGGTATAACTTTTAATAATAGAATAACCCCTTTTTCCAAAGAGGTTATCCCAAGATTAAAAGTTATTCCCCTATCCACAGAATAGGGTATAACTACGGTAGCTGATTGTGGGGGTCCGAACATTGGGACCCCCACTGATCATGTAAATTAAGGTAAATTGTTCCCATGCTTGGCATGAATTCTCTATGGGGCTTCCAAATGTTGCTGGGCGCTGCATTCTATTTTTGGATGTGCCATACACAATGAATGGAGCAGTGGTCGACCATTTTTGCTTCTTCTCCATTCACTCAGGAGGTAACTGACCCCACATTCATATGATCAGTGATTGGTCCAAGTGGTCGGACCTTCATTGATCAACTAGATATTCCCTATCCTGTGAATAGGGGAATAACTTTTGATCTTGAGATAACCCCATTGCCTAAGGTTCCCTGTTGCTCATATGTTTGCCACCCGTCCAGGGTTTAGGAGTTTTTTTGTTACATTCAAAGGTTATTAGTCAATTGCTCAACTCCTCAAATGTAAATTCTTGATAGAGATGGACAAGGCCAGCTGGGCAACATATGGACTACTCCACAGGATTCCGAAAAACTGCAGATAAATTCCTGGATTTTAACTTCCATGGACAAATCTAATAAGTTCAAGGAGAAACTTCTTCCCTGACGCACGGCCGCCTTATATCAAAGTCCTGAGCGTGGGGGAGGGGAGGGGGGGTTACTGTACAAATAAGGGAGAAAGGTTATAAGGTTCATTACACGAGATTACAGAGATGTGGGAAATCTATACAGAGAACTTGGCTGCCATTCCTTCTTTATCCTCTTAGGCACCTCCTGCACATCTAAGAAAGGGGGGAAAAAACGACAATGGAAAGTAAAGGCGGCATTATACTATCATTGTTCTATTGTGTAAAAAGGAGGACAAAGACAAGAACTAAGTTCATGGATAAAATCTGCAGAAGATCTTACGTAACCTTGTGAATACTTTGCTTTACTTATATTGCGCTGACATTGATTTACACATTTGCAGAGATTTGTCAGATCCTGTGCAGAGGAAGTGTTGACCAGTTGCCCATAGCAACCATCAAGATCACTTCTTTCATTTTTAAAAAGACCTCTGGAAAATGAAAGAAGCGATCTGATTGGTTGCTATGGGCAACTTTTCCCCTGCACAAATTTTGATAAATCTCCTCCATATGGGGGAGATTTAGCAAAACCTACGCAGAAGAAAAGTTGACCAGTTGCCCATAGCAACCAATCAGATTGCTTTTAAAAAATTTTAAATGGCCTCTGGAAAATGAAAAAAGCGATATGATTGATGGACAACTGGTCAACACCTCCCATTGTTTTTTTCCCCCACTCCTTAAAGGGGTACTCCGGCACTAAGACATCGCTGGGGTCCCGCCGCTGGGGATCCCCGTGATCTTTCACGCAGCACCCTGTTACCATCAGCCCCCGGAGCATGTTCGCTCCGGGGCTGATGACTGGCGATCACGGGGCCGGAGTATTGTGACGTCATGGCTTCTCCCCCGTGTGATGTCATGCTCCGCCCCCTCAATGCAAGCCTATGGGAGGGGGCGTGACAGCTGTATGCATATGCAAGTGTTTGGGGGTTTAAACAATATTAATGGCATCTACCAACACTTATATAATGAATATAGGGTGAGATAAAATGGTTGTCTCTAGTACTAGAAACAGCCCCACTCTTGTCCATTGTGGCTGCGTCTGGTATTGCAGCTAAGGCCCATTTCTTTAAACCAGTGTTTCCCAACCAGGATGCCTCAAGCTGTTGTAAAACCATAACTCTCCGAATGCTTGTTTTCAAGAGTTTTGCAAGAGCTGGAGGCACCCTGGTTGGGAAACACTGCCTTAAAGGGAACCTGTCACAATCCCGACACGCTATGATTTACTTTGATACCCTCAGGCGTTTTATAGAAATCATAGTTTAAAAATGCTGCCAAGGAAACGCCCAGGAAACTCGGAGTAAATCATAGTGTCCCAGGATCGCGCTGCTGCCTATGGTTTGGGCAGCATAAAACTTGTGACAGGTTCTCTTTACAGTGGCAATCCAGGATTAGAAGAACAAAGTTGCTTTCTTTTAAAAACAGCACCACACCAGTTCTCAGGTTGTGCGTGGTATTACATCTCAGCTCGATTCACTTAAATGAAGCTGAGCTTTAATAACACACAGAAACTGCAGACAATAGTGGCTATGTATGTAGCTATGCTTATTTCTAATTCTCGATAACCTCCTTTAAATCAATATCTCCCAACCAGTGGCAAAACTACAACTCCTAGCATGGCGTGACAGCCAAAGGCAGACACAACCCCAACCCTAGGCACATTTGCCTGATGAAGTGCCCGTTACAGGCAGGAAACGCGTTGCTTTGTGTGCCCAAATAAATTGCTATATAATCTTTGAACATTTCCTCCTTAATTCATGCTGTTAAAGCGCCTGCTGGAGATCCATCTTTCTATTGTTTTCTGGCTGATATTGGACCGGTGATTGAGGACTTGACCGGAGGATCGGGGCTGCTGACAGCTAACCATTGTTTTACACGCTGCATGGTGTTGTGCCCAAGGCGCAACGCTACTTGGTAAGTGTGTTTTTTACTACCACTGCCATATATAAATACAGTATTACACTAGGGGCGCGTGTGCTTTTTTCCTCTTTTGTTTCTACAAAACCCCAACCCTGGCATAAGGGGGTGGGTTAGGGCTGATTTAACTCTACTATATTAGTTGACGTATACGTAACATGTGTCCAAGTTTAATCTACGGTAAGTATCTTTAGCCATTTGGAAGTGATGCCACACATACATACTTTGAGTTCTATCTATCTATCTATCTATCTATCGCATATCTATCTATCTATCTCATATCTATCTATCTATCTATCTATCTCATATCTATCTATCTATCTATCTCATATCTATCATCTATCTATCTATCTCATATCTATCTATCTCATATTTATCTATCTATCTATTTATCGATCTCATATCTATCTATATCTAATCTATCTCATATCTATCATATCTATCTATCTATCTCATATCTATCTATCTCTCTCATATCTATCTATCTATCTCATATCTATCTATCTATTTCATATCTATCTATCTCATATCTATCTATCTCATATCTATCTTTCTATCTATCTCATATTTATCTATCTATCTATCTATATTTAATCTATCTCATATCTATCTATATAATCTATCTATCTATCTATCTGTGGTGATGGTGTGATTAAGGGCAGATGTTATTACCCTGGGGCAGATGCCATTAACCCCTTGTGTCCGTGACCCCAGGGCGTGGTTATGCTCTACACCACCTGAGGTATGGCCACAGGTTCCTGGGCCAGGCGCGGGGCAAATACCGTATTTATCGGCGTAAAACACGCACTTTTTAGGATAAAATTTTTAGCCTAAAGTATATCTGCGTGTTATAAGCCGATAAGCCGCTGCAGTTCAATGATTTAAAGCGGGCGCTTTAAATCAATGAACTGCAGCGGCTTTGCAGGTGCAGAGACCGCCAGCGCTGCCGGCTTCTCTGTCCCTGCCTGCCCTGGGGTCTAGAGCCCTGCTGCTGGCCCTTCTCTCCCCCTGGCTTTCGGTGCCGCTGCCCGTTCTCTCCCCCTGACTATCGGTGCCGGCGCCCCATTGCCGGCGCCGATAGCCAGGGGGAGAGAAGCGGCGCCGGCAATGGGGCAGCGGCGCTGACAGACAGGGGGAGAGAAGGGGCAGAGGCACCAATAGCCAGCGGGAGAGAAGCGGCAGCAGCAGGGCTCTAGACCCCAGGAAAGCCAGGGGGAGAGAAGGGCCGGCAGCAGGGCTCTAGACCCCAGGAAAGCCAGGGGGAGAGAAGGGCCGGCAGCAGGGCTCTAGACCCCAGGAAAGGCAGGGGGAGAGAAGCGGGCAGCGACGGCCTCTCTCCCCCTGCCTTTCCTGGGGGTGTAACGGGGTATACACATGCACACACACGCACCCTCATTTTACCAAGGATATTTGGGTAAAAAACTTTTTTTATCCAAATATCCTTGGTAAAATGAGGGTGCGTGTTATAGGCCTGTGTGTGGTATACCCCAATAAATACGGTAATCACTCCGATGCAAAGTTATGGAACAACGGCAGCTTTACTGAGGCAGAGACAGATGGAATAGTCTCTACAGCTCAGTTAGGCCCAAGGAGAGGACCAGTGACTTAAGGAGACTTGCAGGCTTGCTGGGACTTGTGGTGGACTTGGACTGAATTATGCAGACCCACGCTGACTTTAGCAAACTTTACTGACTTGACTATGACTGACTAGACTTCACCCCTGTGGCTGCTTACCAGGCTTTGATGTTCACCTGAAGGGGCACTTGGTGATTGATTCGTGGCTGTGTGGTTAGGCCTAGGTCTCAGGACACCAGACACTATCAGGTTTTGACTGTACTGCTCCTCAGCAAGAACTCAACAGACTGAACTAGCTCCTCCCTTGGTTTATAAGGGAGCAATTTGGAGGGGTCCTATAGGTCGGCCACAAGTCACCTGGTCACTGACACCTTCCCTGGTTACATGACTTGGTAACAACATTTAAAGGCATATGAACATTAGAAAGACAAATTAATAAATAGCATAGGACACTGTTAACCACTTAAGGTAAATAGCATGGAGGTGGACCCAGGGGACACTGAACTAGAGTCCGCCACACAGGACTAAAAGGGTACAGGAGAGCAACTCGGCCTTTTGGCTAATATCAAGTGTAGTATTGTTACGCCGAGCGCTCCGGGTCCCCGCTCCTCCCCGGAGCGCTCGCTACTCTCCTCTCACTGCAGCGCTCCGGTCGGTTCCACGGACCCGGGGCGCTGCGATACCGCCTCTGGCCGGGATGCGATTCGCGATGCGGGTAGCGCCCGCTCGCGATGCGCACCCCGGCTCCCGTACCTGACTCGCTCTCCGTCAGTTCTGTCCCGGCGCGCGCGGCCCCGCTCCCTAGGGCGCGCGCGCGCCGGGTCTTTGCGATTTAAAGGGCCACTGCGCCGCTGATTGGCGCAGTGGTTCCAATTAGTGTTTACACCTGTGCACTTCCCTATATCACCTCACTTCCCCTTCACTCCCTCGCCGGATCTTGTTGCCTTAGTGCCAGTGAAAGCGTTTCCTTGTGTGTTCCTAGCCTGTGTTCCAGACCTCCTGCCGTTGCCCCTGACTACGATCCTTGCTGCCTGCCCCGACCTTCTGCTACGTCCGACCTTGCTTCTGTCTACTCCCTTGTACCGCGCCTATCTTCAGCAGCCAGAGAGGTTGAGCCGTTGCTAGGGGATACGACCTGGTCACTACCGCCGCAGCAAGACCATCCCGCTTTGCGGCGGGCTCTGGTGAAAACCAGTAGTGACTTAGAACCGATCCTCTAGCACGGTCCACGCCAATCCCTCTCTGGCACAGAGGATCCACTACCTGCCAGCCGGCATCGTGACAGTAGATCCGGCCATGGATCCCGCTGAAGTTCCTCTGCCAGTTGTCGCTGACCTCACCACGGTGGTCGCCCAGCAGTCACAACAGATTGCGCAACAAGGCCAACAGCTGTCTCAACTGACTGTTATGCTACAACAGTTACTACCACAGCTCCAGCAACCATCTCCTCCGCCAGCTCCTGTACCTCCTCCGCAGCGAGTGGCCGCTTCTGGACTACGACTATCCTTGCCGGATAAATTTGATGGGGACTCTAAGCTTTGCCGTGGCTTCCTTTCTCAATGTTCATTACACTTGGAGATGATGTCGGACCAGTTCCCCACTGAAAGGTCTAAGGTGGCTTTCGTAGTCAGCCTGCTGTCTGGAAAAGCCCTGGCTTGGGCCACACCGCTCTGGGACCGCAATGACCCCGTCACTGCCTCTGTACACTCCTTCTTCTCGGAAATTCGAAGTGTCTTTGAGGAACCTGCCCGAGCCTCTTCTGCTGAGACTGCCCTGTTGAACCTGGTCCAGGGTAATTCTTCCGTTGGCGAGTATGCCGTACAATTCCGTACTCTTGCTTCTGAATTATCCTGGAACAATGAGGCCCTCTGCGCGACCTTTAAAAAAGGCCTATCCAGCAACATTAAAGATGTTCTGGCCGCACGAGAAATGCCTGCTAATCTTCATGAACTTATTCACCTAGCCACTCGCATTGACATGCGTTTTTCCGAAAGGCGTCAGGAGCTCCGCCAAGATATGGACTCTGTTCGCACGAGGCGTTTCTTCTCCTCGGCTCCTCTCTCCTCTGGGTCCCTGCAATCTGTTCCTGTGCCTCCCGCCGTGGAGGCTATGCAGGTCGACCGGTCTCGCCTGACATCTCAAGAGAGGACACGACGCCGCATGGAGAACCTCTGCCTGTACTGTGCTAGTACCGAACACTTCCTGAGGGATTGTCCTATCCGCCCTCCCCGCCTGGAAAGACGTACCCTGACTCCGCACAAAGGTGAGACAATCCTTGATGTCCACTCTGCTTCTCCACGTCTTACTGTGCCTGTGCGGATGTCTGCCTCTGCCTTCTCCTTCTCTTCTGTGGCCTTCTTAGACTCTGGATCTGCAGGAAATTTTATTTTGGCCTCTCTCGTCAACAGGTTCAACATCCCAGTGACCAGTCTCACCAGACCCCTTTACATCAATTGTATAAACAATGAAAGATTGGACTGTTCCATACGTTTCCGCACGGAGCCCCTTCTAATGAGCATCGGATCTCATCACGAGAGGATTGAACTTTTGGTCCTCCCCAATTGCACCTCGGAAATTCTCCTTGGACTTCCCTGGCTTCAACTTCATTCCCCAACCCTGGATTGGTCCACTGGGGAGATCAAGAGTTGGGGGCCCTCTTGTTCCAAGGACTGTCTAAAACCGGTTCCCAGTAACCCTTCCCGTAACTCTGTGCTTCCTCCAGTAACCGGTCTCCCTAAGGCCTATATGGACTTCGCGGATGTTTTCTGCAAAAAACAAGCGGAGACTCTACCTCCTCACAGGCCTTATGATTGTCCTATCGACCTCCTCCCGGGCACTACTCCACCCCGGGGCAGAATTTATCCTCTCTCTGCCCCAGAGACTCTTGCCATGTCTGAATACGTCCAGGAGAATCTAAAAAAGGGCTTTATCCGTAAATCCTCCTCTCCTGCCGGAGCCGGATTTTTCTTTGTGTCCAAAAAAGATGGCTCTCTACGTCCTTGCATTGACTACCGCGGACTTAATAAAATCACGGTTAAGAACCGCTACCCCTTACCCCTCATCTCTGAACTCTTTGATCGCCTCCAAGGTGCCCACATCTTTACTAAATTGGACTTAAGAGGCGCCTATAACCTCATCCGCATCAGAGAGGGGGATGAGTGGAAAACAGCATTTAACACCAGAGATGGACACTTTGAGTATCTGGTCATGCCCTTTGGCCTGTGCAACGCCCCTGCTGTCTTCCAAGACTTTGTTAATGAAATTTTTCGTGATCTGTTATACTCCTGTGTTGTTGTATATCTTGATGATATCCTAATTTTTTCGGCCAATCTAGAAGAACACCGCCAGCATGTCCGTATGGTTCTTCAGAGACTTCGTGACAATCAACTCTATGCTAAAATTGAGAAATGTCTGTTTGAATGCCAATCTCTTCCTTTTCTAGGATACTTGGTCTCTGGCCAGGGACTACAAATGGATCCAGATAAACTCTCTGCCGTCTTAGATTGGCCACGCCCCTCCGGACTCCGTGCCATCCAACGTTTTTTGGGGTTCGCCAATTATTACAGGCAATTTATTCCACATTTTTCTACCATTGTGGCTCCTATTGTGGCTTTAACCAAAAAAAATGCCGATCCCAAGTCTTGGCCTCCTCAAGCGGAAGACGCCTTTAAACGACTCAAGTCCGCCTTCTCTTCGGCTCCCGTGCTCTCCAGACCTGACCCATCTAAACCCTTCCTATTGGAGGTTGATGCCTCCTCAGTGGGAGCTGGAGCTGTCCTTCTACAAAAAAACTCTTCCGGGCATGCTGTTACTTGTGGGTTTTTTTCTAGGACCTTCTCTCCGGCGGAGAGGAACTACTCCATCGGGGATCGAGAGCTTCTAGCCATTAAATTAGCACTTGAGGAATGGAGGCATCTGCTGGAGGGATCAAGATTTCCAGTTATTATTTACACCGATCACAAGAACCTCTCATACCTCGAGTCTGCCCAACGGCTGAATCCTCGTCAGGCCAGGTGGTCTCTGTTCTTTGCCCGATTTAATTTTGAAATTCACTTTCGGCCTGCTGATAAGAACATTAGGGCCGATGCTCTCTCTCGTTCCTCAGATGCTTCTGAAATTGAACTCTCTCCTCAACACATCATTCCTCCTGACTGCCTGATTTCCACTTCTCCAGCCTCCATCAGGCAAACTCCACCAGGAAAGACCTTTGTTTCTCCACGCCAACGCCTCGGAATCCTCAAATGGGGTCACTCCTCCCATCTCGCAGGTCATGCGGGCATCAAGAAATCTGTGCAACTCATCTCTCGCTTCTATTGGTGGCCGACTCTAGAGACTGATGTGGTGGACTTTGTGCGAGCCTGCACTATCTGTGCCCGGGATAAGACTCCTCGCCAGAAGCCCGCTGGTTTTCTTCTTCCTCTGCCTGTTCCCGAACAACCTTGGTCTCTGATTGGTATGGATTTTATTACTGACTTACCCCCATCCCATGGCAACACTGTTATTTGGGTGGTCGTTGATCGATTCTCCAAAATGGCACATTTCATCCCTCTTCCTGGTCTTCCTTCAGCGCCTCAGTTGGCTAAACAATTTTTTGTACACATTTTTCGTCTTCACGGGTTGCCTACGCAGATCGTCTCGGATAGAGGCGTCCAATTTGTGTCTAAATTCTGGAGGGCTCTCTGTAAACAACTCAAGATTAAATTAAATTTTTCTTCTGCATACCATCCTCAATCCAATGGACAAGTAGAAAGAATTAACCAGATCTTGGGTGACTATTTACGACATTTTGTTTCCTCCCGCCAGGATGACTGGGCAGATCTTCTACCTTGGGCCGAATTCTCGTATAATTTCAGAATCTCTGAATCTTCCTCCAAATCCCCGTTTTTCGTGGTGTACGGCCGTCACCCTCTTCCCCCCCTCCCTACCCCCTTGCCCTCTGGTCTGCCCGCTGTGGATGAAATTTCTCGTGATCTCTCCATCATATGGAGAGAGACCCAAAATTCTCTCTTACAGGCTTCTTCACGCATGAAGAGATTCGCGGATAAGAAAAGAAGAGCTCCTCCCATTTTTTCCCCTGGAGACAAGGTATGGCTCTCCGCCAAATATGTCCGCTTCCGTGTCCCTAGCTATAAGTTGGGACCACGCTATCTTGGTCCTTTCAAGATTTTGCGCCAGATTAATCCTGTCTCTTACAAACTTCTTCTTCCTCCTTCTCTTCGTATTCCTAATGCCTTTCATGTTTCTCTTCTTAAACCACTTATCATTAACCGTTTCTCTCCCAAATCTGTTCCCCCCACTCCTGTCTCCGGCTCCTCGGACATCTTCTCCGTCAAAGAAATTTTAGCATCTAAAAAGGTCAGAGGGAAAACCTTCTTTTTAGTGGATTGGGAGGGTTGTGGTCCAGAAGAGAGGTCCTGGGAACCTGAGGACAATATCCTGGACAAAAGTCTGGTCCTCAGGTTCTCAGGCTCCAAGAAGAGGGGGAGACCCAAGGGGGGGGGTACTGTTACGCCGAGCGCTCCGGGTCCCCGCTCCTCCCCGGAGCGCTCGCTACTCTCCTCTCACTGCAGCGCTCCGGTCGGTTCCACGGACCCGGGGCGCTGCGATACCGCCTCTGGCCGGGATGCGATTCGCGATGCGGGTAGCGCCCGCTCGCGATGCGCACCCCGGCTCCCGTACCTGACTCGCTCTCCGTCAGTTCTGTCCCGGCGCGCGCGGCCCCGCTCCCTAGGGCGCGCGCGCGCCGGGTCTTTGCGATTTAAAGGGCCACTGCGCCGCTGATTGGCGCAGTGGTTCCAATTAGTGTTTACACCTGTGCACTTCCCTATATCACCTCACTTCCCCTTCACTCCCTCGCCGGATCTTGTTGCCTTAGTGCCAGTGAAAGCGTTTCCTTGTGTGTTCCTAGCCTGTGTTCCAGACCTCCTGCCGTTGCCCCTGACTACGATCCTTGCTGCCTGCCCCGACCTTCTGCTACGTCCGACCTTGCTTCTGTCTACTCCCTTGTACCGCGCCTATCTTCAGCAGCCAGAGAGGTTGAGCCGTTGCTAGGGGATACGACCTGGTCACTACCGCCGCAGCAAGACCATCCCGCTTTGCGGCGGGCTCTGGTGAAAACCAGTAGTGACTTAGAACCGATCCTCTAGCACGGTCCACGCCAATCCCTCTCTGGCACAGAGGATCCACTACCTGCCAGCCGGCATCGTGACAAGTATCTGTTCTTATCAGGCAGTCTACTGGTAGGAATGGATGGCTACATGGAGGAGCAGGTGTACCAGGGCGTTCCGGGGCTGGTGCCAGAGGACCAGCTCAACGGCTGCCCTGATGTGACCTGTTTCCTCCGAGTCTCGCCATGAGGCTGGGAGGGTCTAGAGCCGAGGTACTTTTGTGCCTTAAGGAGTGGTGACCCTGAGGTGCCGAAACTCACTAGGTGTTATAACTCACTGAGTGAACGCACTGCACCATATACTCTTCAACTTTGGCACTCACCCTTGGTATCCCGGCAATTTTTATAGATCCGGCCGGATGACCGGTCAGTATATCTGCACTCATTCACTTATTTAATTATTTATGTTTTTTTATGTCACTGTGCCACTTTTACGTGTTTCTTTGTACACAGGATTGGCAGGATGCGGTGGCCCTTCTGGGTGTCCCTCCTGGTGGTCTAGGGGAGGTGTGTGTGGCCATTAGGTTCCTCACCTCCCTGCAACCCTTGGGCATCTTGGCTTCGGTCAAGATGCCATCAGTATATGGCTTCATGGCTGACACCTTGGTTAACGCCCAGGTTGAAGCCAGGAGCATTTGTGGCTCCCTTAGTAACTTCGGCAAAAAGGGGCATCGAACCTGGATCCTTGCAAGTTCCTTTTGGCCCGGAGGTGAAGGGTAGGTTTGTTGTTGGGGGGCCTCTCTCCTGTTGGAGAAGAGCTTAGCGATAAACCGCATCCTTTGTGCACGTTTTAACACGTTTGCACTTTTTCTTGCACTTTGGGTGATAGAGAGCACTTGCTTTGGCTCTTAAAAACAAAAAAAAAAAAAAAAAAAAAAAAAAAGGGTACAGGAGAGCAACTCCTGTACTGGGCCACCACATATCTATCTATCTATTTATCTATCTATCCCAAGGAGAGGGGCACAACCTCAATAGTAGTATGTGATAGGTGCACGCTATGTAGGTGCCTGGGTTAGGTGATAATGGCGGCGTGAGGTCACAGAAACGTTGCTCTTCTGATATCTGCACTGGAATAATGGAATGAACTTACAAGTTTTTTCACCTATTTTTGTGTGCTGCTACTTTCTGGATTTCTATCTATCTATCTAATCTAGAAATCAAAGGAAAAAAGCACCACCTTTAGCAATGTTCAATCCATATATACAGGTGCACGCAGAGTTTCAGACCTGGGTCAAGGGTCCATACATCAACAGAACAAAGAATATATCCACAGCACAAAAATCCGTGAAAAAAGTGAAGGTTTATATAATCAAACAGTGAATGTCACAGCAACGTTTCAACCAGTTCTCTCTCTCGAGCTTCAGAAAGACCAGGAGAGATGGTAGAAACGTTGCTGTGTGACATTCACTGTTTGATTATATAAACCTTCACCTTTTTTCATGGATTTGTGTGCTGTGGAGATATCCTTTGTTCTATCTAACCTATCTATCTATATCTATCTCTATCTATCTATCTATCTATCGATCTATATCTATTTATCTATATATATCTATCTCATATCTATTTATCTATCTCTAGCTATCTATCTATCTCATATCTATTTATCTATATCTATCTATCTATATACAGTGGTCCCTAAACTTACAATGGCCTCAACATACAATAGTTTCAACATACAAAACCAGACTCAACTTACAATGCTACAGACAGTCCAGATCTGTGAAACGTGTCAATGGCGGGAAGAACCGACCAATCAGAATGGGCATTCACTGGTAAAACCCCTGTATTACTGAAGCATATGCACTGACTGGTGTCTGGTAGCGCCCCCTACAGTACAGGGAGGTATTACATGTTCTGTACACTTTACCTGTACCAGGGTTAGCTGCTCCTTTGGACACCAGGTGAGGGCGACTCCATTACTTTTTTTAGGACATTGTGTGTACCCCGAAGAAGCTCCTGTCCTCTACATAGACCAGTGTTTCCCAAGCAGGGTGGCCCCAGCTGTTGCAAAACTACAACTCCCAGCATGCCCGGACAGCCAAAGGCTGTCCGGGCATGCTGGGAGTTGTAGTTTTGCAACAGCTGGAGGCTCCCTGCTTGGGAAACACAGACATAGACAGTGATTTACAGCTTCCAGCAGATCTTTATTACTTTTATATGTAAGGATTTGCTTTATCTATATTAGTTTCCTTTTTCCTATTTTTGGATGGCATTTTGGGGGCTTCAGAACCAATTACCAGGTTTCCATAGAGTTCTGGTCTCAACATACAATGGTTTCAACATACAATGGAACCAATTAATATTGTAACTCGAGGGACCACTGTATATCTATCTCATATCTATTTATCTATATCTATCTATCTATATCAATCTATCAAACTATATCTATCCATCTCATATCTATCTATCTATCTATCTATCTATCTCATATCTATCTCTATTATCTATATATCCATCTCATATCTATCTCATATCTATCTATCTATCTATCTATCTATCTATCTATCTATCTCATATCTATCTATCTATTTATCTATCTCATATCTATCTATCTATCTATCTATCTATCTCATATCTATCTATCTATTTATCTATCTCATATCTATCTATCTATCTATATATCTCATATCTATCTCATATCTATCTATCTATCTGGCTGTCTGTCTATCTATCTATCTATCTCACATCTATCTATCTCATATCTATCTATCTATCTATCTATCTCATATCTATCTATCTGTCTGTCTGTCTGTCTATCTATCTCATATCTATCTATCTCCTATCTATCTATGGCATATCCTTATGTCCAGATGAAAATATGCCAATTTTCAGGCTTAATCTGCACAAAAACGTTTAACTCATTGCTGGTTTAGCGCCACTGTTGTCACTAGGTATGTGACCTAGCAGAAAGAAACACGACCTGCCGCAGCCGGAAAGATTTACTATAATTTATGCCAGTAATTTGGTGTAAATTATCCCCAAAATCTACTCCAGCTTGTAACGACTCTCTCCAGTGCATCTTTGATGGAATACGGTGTATAAAAACACCGGTCTTAATAAATTTCCCACAATTTGTCCACAAACCTCCACCCAATGACTTCTAATGACCAAATATACAGCAGCGGGGGTCTGTGTCTATATTAGATACGGTATATCCCAGCTGGTCAATAGCACTTTTGAGGCAGATAATAGGCCATAAATCCGTATCATTAAGGTGTCTGATGCCTATGTATAGTCGTGTCCCGCACATTTCCATTCTTGGAAGGAGATACGTAGGTGTCTCCAGGGAGAGGACGTGCGTTATTGCTTCCATAGAATAACGTATAGGTTGTTTATTCAGCTACATAAACCTGTCACGGACCAGCGAGTGCGACAAATTCCCTGTACTATATAAAACGTAGAGGAACAGCTGACTGGCCCCGGGGACAATAGGGACTACTTTATTTCTCTCTGCAGTTGTCTTCGGTCACTGACCCACCGTTGGAGACCTGTGTGGGTGACCTGGCGGCCTGTGACACTAAGTGACCCCATTGACTTACGCCCAACTGTATATTCATTATAACAGTGTTTCCCAACCAGCATACCTCCAGCTGTTGCAAAACTACAACTCCCAGCATGCCCGGACAGCCTTTGGCTGTCCGGGCATGCTGGGAGTTGTAGTTTTGCAACAGCTGGAGGCACCCTGGTTGGGAAACAGTGCATTATAAAGTCTCTATCGCAGTGTTCCCAACCTATGTCTCTCCAGCTGTTGCAAAACTACAACGCCCAGCATGCCCTGACAGCCGAAGGCTGTCAGGGCATGCTGGGCGTTGTAGTATTGCAACAGCTGGAGAGACACAGGTTAGGGAACACTGCTGTATAGCACTAGATAAATTTGGACCAAACAGGAACACAGTAAAGAATGCAAATAGGCTGATAACACTGTTATAAAGGGTTACTCCGGAGGGGGAAAAAATTCAAAGTTATACAGATTTGTAAATTACTTCTATTTAAAAATCTTAATCCTTCCATTACTTATCAACTGCTGTATGCTTCAGAGGAAGTTGAGTAATTTTTTTCCAGTCTGATCACACTGCTCTCTGCTGCCACCTCTGTCCATTTCAGGAACAAATCCTCAACAGTTCAGGACAGTTCCTGACACGGACAGGGCTGGCAGCAGAGAGCACTGTGGTCAGACTAGAAAGAACTACACAACTTCCTGTAGAGCATTCAGCAGCTGAAGTACTGGAAGTATTAAGATTTTTTTTTCTATAGAAGTAATATACAAATCTGCTTAACTTTCTGGCATCAGTTGATTTGAAAACATTTTTTCCCCCCTCTGGAGTACCCCTTTAAACTCCATGGCATTGATTTAAATAATAAATACAGCCATTCGTATAACTTTACTTTCCGTGTGCAAATTGAAACAAGTCGTGTGAGTGACAACACCCCGCAGGAGGAAGTGTTACAGAACAAAGCGCGCCTTTTGTGATATAAATAAATCTCCAGGTCGGTATAGTTCTACATTGTTTCTTTGTTGTGGTGCTTTAGGACTATACTATGTTATGCACTTACACAGGCTGCTTGTTTGTCACCTTATATTTAGGATAGAAGCTGCAGGCACCATCGAATAGGTGACGGACAACGATATGAAACATATCTTTGTTAACTTTAATGGGTTTGCCAAAACGTATAAAATTACGATTTTCTCCCCAAGGCTCAAGGAGATAGTATTTCGAATTATTTTGTAGCCTCAGGTTTTGTGATGCTGTTGCTTTGCCCCCCATTTCCAAGATTTGAGAATTTTTATATTTGGCTGACTATCTGTAGTTTTTCCTGAATAGTCAGATGGGTGGGAACTTTAAATTTAAAGGGGTATTCCGGGCAAAAACATCTTATCCCCTATCGAAAGGATAGGGGATAAGATGTCTGATCGCGGGGGGCCCGCTGCTGGGACCTCCCGCAATCTCGCTGCAGCAGCCCGCATTCTATGCGTAGCTGTGTCTGAAGTTTAAGAAGCTTCCGAGACGGGGATGTGACATCACACCACGCTCCCTCCATTTATTTCTATGGGAGGGGGCTTAACGGCCGCAACGCCCCCTCCCATAGACATGAATGGAAGAGGCGTGGCGTGACGTCACATCCCCGTCTCGGAAGCCCGGAGGTTTCTGAAACTTCAGACGCAGCTACACATAGAATGCGGGCTGCTGCAGGGAGATCGCGGGGAGTCCCAGCGGAGCCCCCCCCCCCCGCGATCAGACATCTTATCCCCCATCTTATCCTTTCGATAGGGGATAAGAAGTTTTTGCCCGGAATACCCCTTTAAATACTGGTGTGTATGCTAGGCCCAGGGGTGTGAACCTAACTCACATGACCTCAGCTTCATATTAACATCCTCCCCCCCCAAGCGTGAATAACACCCCTTAAATGGGAACTGTTTGAATCAAAAACTTGTACATCTATGTCCCAGCTGAAGCTCAGGCAGGGACAAAGTCCAGAAAATGAGGGCGGGACTAGTACTCCTCTGTGCTCACTCCTGTCCTGTCGCATCAGATTGCAGCACGGAAAAAGAGAGGAGGGGGTTACAGAGCAATCTGTAGTGATTGGATGAAGAGACCCAGCACAGCAGACTCGGGGAGGAAGTGAATGCATGGTGAGTGAGGGCGGACTTAGATGTCACAGAACCGTCAGCGTATCACCGGCCGCAGCGATGTCCCGCCTCGGCCGGTGATAGGCTGAGCGCACTGTCATGTAAGGAGCCGGCCAGAGCTCCTTACATGACAGTGCACTCAGCCTATCACCGGCCGAGGCGGGATATCGCTGCGGCCGGTGATACGCTGATGGCTCTGTGACGTTACCGTCCTCAGGAAGCAGCAAGAGGACCGCAGCGGAGAACCTTGAGGCCGGTATCGGAGCAACCGGGGGAACGTAGGAAGGTGAGTCAAAGTTTATTTTTGCAGTTTTTAGAATTTCCTTTCTGTCTGACCACAGTGCTCTCTGCTGACACCTCTGTCCATGTAAGGAACTGTCCAGAGTAAAAGCAAATCCCCATAGCAAACCTCTCCTGCTCTGGGCAGTTCTTGACATGAACAGCAGTGTCAGCAGAGAGCACTTAAGAGTTTTAAATAGAAGTAATTTACAAATCTGTTTAACTTTCTGTCATCAGTTGATTTAAAAAATAATGTTTTCCAGCGGAGTACCCCAAATTTTAGCCCTGTATGTCTGCTCATAAGGGAATACGCAGCATATTTTCTGCTGTGCTGCAGATTTTGTGCCGCATGAGTCCGACCCTACCCTAAAATGCACTTTATGGCAGACTTAATAAAGCAGGCTTTTTTCCATCCCAGACCGCACGTGTTCTTTGGTTAAGTATAAATTTTTTCTAAAATATTTTTCATCAATTTACAGAATTTGCTGTACAGCTAGTTTGCTATATATCCCAGGAGTCTAGGGGGTAGTGCACCACCTTGTCGCTGCAGAATACTATATCCCAATAGGAAAATGAATCAATATGCAAGCGTGGCCAGGGTTCAGAGATACAGCGGCTGTCTCTGAAACGTAAATCAATATTAACTTTTGGGTTAATGGGTAACCGGTCACATTCCTGTAAATCTGCTGAAGTTACAGTGACTAGTCCTGCGCTCACGCCCTTTGTACGCTGCCGTTTATCAAAGGTGTGCTAAAAGTGCACTGAGTCATGTCCTTGTACAGCTGGGATCAGCCTCTTCCCAGAGAGCCTGGTGTAGACTCACCACAGGGCATGTCAAGGTGTGTTACGCTGAATGGTGTTATTATACTCCGATTGTTCAGCTCCAGTTCTTTGGTAGCACACACCCATCGTAACTCGCGACTGCACGCCAATGCTCCGGGCAGGTTACAATACTTTCCCAATCGCCTCCTTGGGAGGATGGAGTAACATAACTCGTCTTCCCTACTTAATTTGTAGCATGTCAAAACCCTGGCTTTATCTTTTTTTACATAGATACAGGTGATATTTTATACATGTACGACAATCGTGTCATGTATTTGTGGTGGCCCAGTACGGGATGGTGTTTCCCCGTACTTCTCCTGCCCTGTCAGGCAGAGTCTTTCCATGTCCTCAGGGCCGCCTTTATGGATTATCCCAGTGTATATAAGTTGTGATATTAATAATGTACTGTTTCTTTAATTGTCATACCATGTGATTGTTACCCAGGAGGCACTAGTGACCAGGTGACCCCCCAAGTGACCTATGGGCTCCTTGCACAGCCCAGCCCCCCCTATATAACCAGGGGAGGGGCTGCAATCTCTCTCTTAGTTCCTGAGGTCCAGTGCAGTCGTCTGTGTGTGTGTTCGGAGCATTGGAGGCTTCAAGCCTAAAGTCTGCAGCCACCTATCAATAGCAAGTAAGCCAAAGTCATCTAATGTCAGTCATCAAGTCAGTCAAGTCAAATATACTGTTTAATCACCGTGGCCTGCACCAAAGTCAGTCTAACTACTACAAGTCCCAGCAAGCCTGCGAGGTCCCCCTGTGTCACTGGTCACCTCCTTGGGATATTGTCTGTACTGCATAGACTATATCACCTGTCTACCCTCAGTAAAGCTGCCGTTTGTCCGTAACTTGGCGTCTGTGTCTTCATTGCATCATGTCTAGGCCAGGACCAGTGGTATTACCTTCGGGTGGTTAAGGCTAAACCATGCCCTGGTGTTACGACAAGAAGGGGTTAAAAACATCTGCTCCTTGGGTTATAGCATCTACCCTGCACCTCACACCCCGACGCCACATATTTAGTAGCTGTCTACAGTCGGCTGGGAGAAGAATTAAAGGGAACCCCCCATACAGTGAAAGCCACTCTTCTATACTAAGGCCTAGACTTAAAGGGGTACTCCACCCCTAGACATCTTATCCGCTATCCAAAGGATAGAGGATAAGATGTCTGATCGCAGGGGTCCAGCACCTGGGACCCCCGCGATTTCTGTGCAACACCCAGTGCTCGTTTAGAAGGCTGGGTGCGGGTAGCGGGGGTCGTGATGTCACGGCCACGCCCCTCGTGACGCCACACCATGCCCCCTAAATGCAAGTCTATGGGAGGGGGCATGGCGGCTGCCAAACCCCCTCCCTTAGACTTGCATTGAGGGGGTGTGGTGTGACGTCACGAGGGGCGTGGCTGTGACGTCACGATCCCCAGCCGCCCGCTACATGTGTTCGGAACAAAATGTTCCGAATGCTGGGGCAGTTGAGTACCCCTTTAAATGGGTACTGTGGTGCTAAATAATAGATCGCCTATCCAAAGGTTAGGGGATAAGTATCTGACTGCAGGGGGTCCGACCGCTGCTCCTGCACAACACCCCGCTCGACTTGTGTACGGAGCGACCCCCGCATGAAGCAGGCCCCCTCCATGTATCTCTATGGGAGAGGCAGAGATGCACGAACACTGTATCTCCGGCTTTCCCATACAGATGCATGGAGGGGGTGTGTTGGCCACCGCTTTGTTCATGGGGAAAGCGAGGCGCCAGGGAGGAGATCGCGGGGGGTCCCAGAGGTTGGACTCCCCAGAATCAGACACTTATTTCCTATCCTTTGGACAGGGGATAAATTGTTTAGCACCAGAGTACTCCTTTATTTAAAGAAACACTCTAGACCATTGTTTCCCAACCAAAGTCCCTCCAGCTGTTGCAAAACTACAACTCCCAGCATGCTCAGATAGCCGTTGGCATGTTGGAAGTTGTAGTTTTGCAACAGCTGGAGACACATTGGTTGGGAAACCAAAATATGGGGCTTTGCTTCAGCTTTGTTCCCACAGTTCCAAAACTATAATTTGTGGCTTCCCAGCTGTTACAAGTTGCTACTGTGTTGCTCCGTTGGCCGTCCGCCAGGCATGCTGAGAGCTGTAGTTTTGCAACAGCTGGAGGCACACTGGTTGGGAAACACTTCTCCAGATCCTGTCATGCCAAGTGCAGAGCTGGGGTGGTAGTGCCTGACACTGCTCATCTTTTTGGATCTGTGTAATGCTCCTCCACCCTCAGGCCTTGCACCAGGCATAACATAGCGTATCAGTTTTGGCATTTTCATTTTTTTTTACCTACATTATTTATCAGGAGATTGGTATCCATGCATAATACATAACATTAAAGAGGTAGGCCAAAGGGAAAAAAATATTTTCAAATCAACTGGTGCCAGAAAGTTAAACAGATTTGTAAATTACTTCTATTTAAAAATCAGCTGCTGTATGCTCCAGAGGAAGTTGTGTAGTTCTTTCCTGTCTGATCACAGTGCTCTCTACTGACACCTCTGTCCGTGTCAGGAATGGTCCAGAGTAGGAGCATTAGCAAACCTCTCCTGCTCTGGACAGTTCCTGACATGGACAGAGGTGGCAGCAGAGAGCACTGTGGTCGTTGTACAAGCCAAGCCCCCCCCCCCCCCCCTTTATGGCAGCAGGATTCCCTTAGGGCAGTGGCCATTTTCAGCAGGATAAAGCCCCCAGTCGCAATGCAAATTGTTTCAGGAATGAAGGATTAACAAAGAGCTGGAGGTGGTGACCTGGCCTCCAAGCGCTAAAAAAACAAGTCCATGGAAGCCGCAGCTCACAACTTACAAGTCTAACAGGATCTGCTGCTATAGTCACCTTTAGAGTTGTGGAGTCCAGGCCTAGATGGGTCACAGCATGGGGGTGACCGACACAATTTTAGAGAGCCGCATAGGCTACAAACATAAAACATTGTGGAGGAGATTCATCAAAGGATTTACACTGGGTTTTCCTGTCTAAATTTGTCGCACAGAAAGTCGCAGTCTAAATATGTGCGACTTTACTGCGACTTTTGCTTTAGAGGATTTTTAGAACATGATGCATTGTAATCTATTTTAGATGGAAAAATGCATTGGTGCTGAATTTATCAAAAGGGACTTTTCAGTGACAAGTCGTATCAGCTGAAAGTACGCCGAAATGTCAGACCATGTTGGAGCAGGTATAAATAGATCCCGAAGTCTGTGCGCAGAACTTATCAAGAGCCGTGCGCCTTTTGATAAATTAGGTGCACAATAGACCGGCCTAACCCTCTGTAGTTTGGTCTATATTGATGCGGGACATAGACGGCTTTGATAAATCTCCCCCTGTAAGTCTAAGGCTCCTTTCACACTGGCGTCATGATACAGCAGTGTGACGCCCATCAGGGGAGCCGAGAAGAATAGTGGGAGAAAAAATACTGCGCCGTCTTTTTCTCCTGTTATTCCCATCAAAAAACAACGGTGCCCGACGGACCCCATAATAGTAAACCTGTTGTTGCCCATTGTGCCCCGTCCCGAGAACAGCCGTTAAAGGCACAAAAAAAAAATGACTGTTCTTGACGGGGCGCAACGACAGTGTGAAAGGGGCCTAAGACATAGCATGAAATAAGAAATACCTAGGGGAACATTTATCAAAACCTGTGCAGAGGAAAAGTTGCTGAGTTGCCCATAGCAACCAATCAGATCGCTTCTTTCATTTTTGAAAAGGCCTCTGAAAAATGAAAGAAGCGATCTCATTGGTTGCTATGGGCAACTCAGCAACTTTTCCTCTGGACAGGTTTTGATGAATATCCCCCATAGATCCTATACTTAAAGGGGTACTCCCCTGGAAAACATTTTTTTTTTTTTTATCAATTGGTGCCAGAAAGTTAAACAGATTTGTAAATTACTTCTATTTAAAAATCTTAATCCTTCCTGTACTTATCAGCTGTTGCATGCTCCACAGGAAGTTCTTTTCTTTTTGAATTTCCTTTCTGTCTGACCACAGTGCTCTCTGCTGACACCTCTGTCCATTTTAGGAACTGTCCAGAGCAGGATAGGTATTCTATAGGGATTTGCTCCTACTCTGGACAGTTCCTGACATGGACAGAGGTGTCAGCAGAGAGCACTGTGGTCAGGCGGAAAGGAAATTCAAAAAGAAAAGAAATTCCTGTGGAGCATACAACAGCTGATAAGTACAGGAAGGAAAAAGATTTTTAAATAGAAGTAATTTACAAATCTGTTTAACCTTCTGGCACGAGTTGAGAAAAAAAAAAAAATGTTTTCCAGGGGCGTACCCCTTTAAAGCGGTACTCCGGTGGAAAACATTTTTTTTTTATCAATTGGTGCCAAAAAGTTAAACAGATTTATAAATGAATTCTATTTAAAAATCTTAATCCTTCCAGTACTTATCAGCTGCTGTATGCTCCAGAGGATGTTCTTTTCTTTTTAAATTTCCTTTCTGTCTGACCACAGAGCTCTCTGCTGACACCTTTGTCCATGTCAGGAACTGTCCAGAGTAGGAGAAAATCCCCATAGAAAACCTATCCTGCTCTGGACAGTTCCTGACATGGACAGAGGTGTCAGCAGAGAGCACTGTGGTCAGACAGAAAGGAAATTGTAAAAGAAAATAACTTTGCCTGGAGCATACAGCAGCTGATAAGTACCGGAAGTATTAAGATTTTTAAATAGATCTAATTTACAAATATGTTTACCTTTTTGGCACCAGTTGATTTAAAAAAAAAAAAAATACCACCAGGGTACCCCTTTAAAGTAACACTTTACATTCTCTATATTAGGACACTTCTCATGCAACAAAAAAGTACAACTCCAGCTATTGATATTAGAGTAAGACGCATTGCTCAGTCCTGTTTACTGGATGTTATATTACTCCCCAGAGCTCGCTTTCCTCCCTTTTAAAGGTAATGTTTACTTACCAAGCTGGATAACAGAATGCTGGTATTTCATTATAGGAAGTCGGTGCATTCTTCAGAGGGGCCTATGTATGCATTCTTTCAATAGAGATGAGACTTGAGTTGTAAGTGTTTAGTAGATGCCGGGTGTGTGAGCTATATCCTGACTAAGACTTATTCCAAGAGGCCTCGTAAACTGCAGATGCCACATTGCATATACCGTATATACTCGAGTATTAGCCGTTCCGAATATAAGCTGAGGCCCCTAATTTCACCCCAAAAACCTAGGAAAAGTTATTGCCTCGACTATAAGCCTAGGTTGGGAAATACATCATCCCCCCCCCCATGTCATCATCCCCCTTCATCATTCAGACCCCCTTTTTGTTTTCTACTCACCGGGCTATCTTCGGCCATCTATGCTGCAGGGACCGTCCGGTGGGGAGGGTTAGTCGTTCCAGGCTGTCCATCTTCTCCGGGAGGCCCTCTTCTCCACTCCGGGCCGGCCACGGACTAGTTGACGACGACGCGCAGGGACATCCCTTTGCATGAACTTCCCTGCGCGGTGGAGTCAAGGCAGCGTCACTAGTCCGATGCCGGGCCGGAGCGGAGAAAAGGGCCTCCCGGTGAAGATGGACAGCCCAGAACGACTAACCCTCCCCACGAGACAGTCACTGCAGCATAGATAGCCGAAGATGGACGGCCCGGACCATCCCCTCACAGCTAGGTTTTTTGTTCACTCAGCATGAAAAATAGTGTTGAAAAACTCGGCTTATACTCGAGTATATACGGTAAATAATCAAAAGTATTATGCAGTGGTCCAATAGAGCAGTGTTTCCCAACCGGGGTGCCTTCAGCTGTTGCAAGACTACAACTCCCAGCATGCTCGGACTTGGAGGCACCCTGGTTGGGAAACACTGCAATAGAAAGTCATATATGTGTGGCATTGTTCATCCTGAGCTTCCAGGTTCAGTAATAGTTATACGTTACTTCGTACCTGGTCAAGTACATATAGTTATTAATGTGTCTAGCAATTATATTTCTCTCACAAATACCTTTAATCTCTTGCTCACTTGCTTTGTTATTCTGTGCTTTGGAGTGCTGGGTCTCCTCGTCCAATCGCTGCAGGCTGCTCTGTAACCCCCTCCTTGCTGCTGCAGTCTGATAGGACAGGAGTGAGCACAGAGGAGTGCTAGTCCCGCCCCCGCTTACTGGACTTTGTCCCTGTCTGTGCTTCAACTGGGACAAAGATGATGCTGCATCCGGACAGGATTATGTTCTGGATGGTATGGGGACCCCTAGTAGTGTTTTTATAAGCCATTATTTTTATTTAAAAAAAAATATAGCTCTATGGGAGAGTCATTCAGCAATCTTCAGCTCTTCCATAGAGTTATATAAAGGGGGGCGTGGTGGCCCCCGCCTCGGGTGGGGGTCGTGAGGCGCCGCTGTAAAGGAGAGCCGGGGCTCCAAACAGGAGATTGCAGGAGGCCCCAACGCTTGGACACCCTGCACTCTAAAACTTATCCCCTATCCTTTGGATAGGGGATTTTTTTTTCATGATACAGTTATCTCCCCCAACCTACGGTGGCCCCGACATACGATCATTTCAACATACGATGGCCTCTCAGAAGCCATCACATGTTGAAGGCAGCATCAACATACGATGCAGCATCAACATACGATCGCATAAATGGCTATCCCGCAGCGCAGACTGCTTCAGCTGCCCCCGATAGCTGTGCCCTGTGTGCTCCGGTGAGCGTCACTCACCTGTCCCCGACGTTGTGGACCGTCATCTTCATGCCCCGCTGCATAGCAGCGCGTGCTGTCCCATCATCCAATAGGAGCGGCGAGCGCAGCGAGGTGATGACGGCGATGGAGAGCAATGATCCAGGGGAAAGATGACGGTGCAGAGCGGCGGCGACACCCCGGGGACATGATGACTGGTGATGGAGAGCGATGATCCAGGGCAGCGGTGACGGTCTGGAGTGGCAAGGACACCCCGGGGAGGTGATGACGGCGATGGAGAGCCACGATCCAGGGCAGCGGTGACGGTCCAGAGTGGCAAGGACACCCTGGGGACGTGATGACGGCGATGGAGAGCCACGATCCAGGGCAGCGGTGACGGTCCGGAGTGGCAAGGACACCCTGGGGACGTGATGACGGCGATGGAGAGCCACGATCCAGGGCAGCGGTGACGGTCCGGAGTGGCAAGGACACCCTGGGGACGTGATGACGGCGATGGAGAGCCAAGATCCAGGGCAGAGATAACGGTCCGGAGTGGCGAGGACACCATGGGGACGTGATGACGGCAATGGAGAGCCACGACCCAGGGCAGCGATGATGGTCCGGAGTGGCAAGGACACCCTGGGGACGTGATGACGGCGATGGAGAGCCACGATCCAGGGCAGCGGTGACGGTCCAGAGTGGCAAGGACACCCTGGGGACGTGATGACGGCGATGGAGAGCCAAGATCCAGGGCAGAGATAACGGTCCGGAGTGGCGAGGACACCATGGGGACGTGATGACGGCAATGGAGAGCCACGACCCAGGGCAGCGATGATGGTCCGGAGTGGCGAGGACACGTGAGTATAACTTTGTATATTATTATTGCACAGATCCCTCAACATACGATAAATTTAAGTAACGGTGGTTCATTTGGAATTACTATCGTATGTTGGATCACTTAATTCTATGTGTTGCCAAGATGTACAACATGTAAAAAGTTTTTGAATCTGAACGAGGCTTGCTATCAAAAATAACTAATTTGCTAATATTTCTGCTCCAAATCGGCAGCGTGTGAACATATCCAAGGACCCAGACTGCCCAGGCAGCTTTAGAAGAGATCTGGTGTTAGGTTTACAAGCTGACTCACCCCGGTTATATAACGATCACTGTGTGCACAGGCTCTTTATGTTGTATTAATATGCGCGTCCTGATGGAGCTCGGCGAGGACAGATAATTATAACCCTACGTACGTGATAAGGATTGTGCGAAGCCGCATCACCTCCAGCTCTTTACTTCCTCTGTTCATTCATTCCCCTTCTGCACTGCACAGCGGACATCACACACACTCATCCCAGTGATTCATTCATTGCTTCCAAGCTTTGACGTGTGCCTAGCAAGACTCGTATTACAGGACGGCTCAGGATTTTGTTTGCTGTTGGAAACCAAGGGAAGAGAAAACACGAGTGTGTAGACAAGATGGAAAAGTACTGGAGTCATTGTTGTCTATGAGACGGCTTATCACACGGATGCACGAAAAATCGAATGAAGGGGCCATTTGGGGCCATGAGAGATGGAGTTTACTTAGGGAAATACATAGGTGCTACGGCCTTACTTTGCAAATTTTATATATTAATATAACAACCAGAAAGAGGAAAGGTAGAGGCTAGAGATGAGCGAACTTACAGTAAATTCAATTTGTCACGAACTTCTCGGCTTGGCAGTTGATGACTTTTCCTGCATAAATTAGTTCAGCTTTCCGGTGCTCCCGTGTGCTGGAAAAGGTGGATACAGTCCTAGGAGACTCTTTCCTAGGACTGTATCCACCTTTCCCAGCCCACCGAAGCACCTGAAGGCTGAACTAATTTACGCAGGATAAGTCATCAACTGCCGAGCCGAGAAGTTCGTGACAAATCAAATTTACTGTAAGTTCGCTCATCTCTAGTAGAGGCAGGAGAATTGGCACTGAATAGAACACTGTATAAATTCAACAACGATTGCTGTGCGGACGGTAGGTGGAGAGGAAGTATATATATATATATATACACACACATATATGTCCCAATACGGATTCCCTGAGGTCCTACACGTACGAAGACTGTATTCGAATATGCAGTAGCCAAGAAATAGGGAAATGGAGCACTCACCCGATTTGTATCCTTAGGGAAAGGCTGGTCCATCCAAACGGGGTCTTCAGCAGGCAGGCGGTAGATGGAACTGGGGGAGCTCAGACGCCGGCCACGGTCCGTATCGCGCCAATGGGCGCTTCGTCAGGCCGTACGGCCTGACGAAGCGCCCATTGGCGCGATACGGACCGTAGCCGGCATCTGAGCTCCCCTAGTTCCATCTACCGCCTGCCTGCTGAAGACCCCGTTTGGAGGGACCAGCCTTTCCCTAAGGATACATATGGGGTGAATGCTCCGTTTCCATATTTCTTGGCTACTGCTTATTAAATATATTCTTTTGAGGGTCACACGTGCCATATTTTTGCTACGTATTTTCTGCAGCTGAATTTGATACCCAGTGACTTTAATGGGTAGGAAAATACACAGCAGCAGAATACGGCAAGTGTGACCTTACCAGGGAGTGAAATACCAGACACAAACAGCAGCTAAATGGTAAAGGGATCCATCTCAACGCTTAAAAAGAGGTATCTTCATCTGGACATGTTTGGTATATCCACAAAACAAATATCTGCCAGACATGGGTCCTACCGTTGAAATTAAGGCCTCGTCCACACTATGGCCCACATTTATCATTGTCTTTAGACTGTTTTTTGTGTGTAAAAAAGGCGCAAGCAGGGTTTTTTGCGCCTTTTTGTTTACACATTTCTGCTGATTTTGAGTTGCAATCCACTGATTTTGGCAATAGACATGATATGGAAGGCATTTATCATTGCGCCTTTTTGTAAAAAGGAGCAAAAAGAGGCGCAAAGCCACTGAAAAGTCTCTAAAACTACACCAGTCCAGACATGGTGTAGCTTTTTGGTGTATGTGTAGACAGAAATTTCAGAAAATGTGACCTGCACAAAATTTATCAAAGCTCTTTTACCTTTTAATAAATTTGTTGCTCCTACACATTATTGCGCTGCCTATGTACATTCAGCTAGTGGGTTTCGACTATCTGAATGTCTGTTTGCAGCTGGCGCTATGGCGGTAGGACTGTGCGGACATTGCCGTCTCCATAGAGGGCATTGTAGGCCCAGCAGAATTCTGCTCAATTCTGTGCGTCTGCTCATGTTCACCCTCTGTGCAGATGTACTATTGCAGTCTGAACAGAGCAGCAGAACCACATTTAGGGCAGGGACACACACAGCGTATACGCAGCATATTTCACACTGCGCAAAATCTGCTGCACAGCGGGAACTACGCTGCATTTCTCCTATGAGCAGACGCACAGGACTACTCCCAGCAGCCCTGTGTGTGCAGTAAGGTTTGGAGGCGGGGCCAGCACGCTGACATGACTGTGATGTGCAGGCCTTTCTCCATACTAGACCAGTCACACATGGCTGCCACCAGGTAGCCCAGTGTCTCCTTGTAGGAGAATATGCAGTGTATTTCTCGCTGGCACAGCGGATTTTGTGTTGCCTGAAATACGCTGCATATATGCTTTGTGTGACCCTACCCTTAAGAATTGGGATTCTGCCGGTGTAATGTCTGTAGTGTGGACGAGGCCCAAGGTTCCCCCAGCATGGCCGCTTGTACAATCCTCATTGACATTAATGTGAGCAGCCTAAACAGAACAGCACTGCAAGCTACACTGCTCCTGAGTTATAGAGACAGTGTAGCTCCTGGTGCTATGCTATTTATCCAACTCCTATTAACCTCTTTGCGAGTTACATAAACTGCATAAAACATTTTTTTGGGCCGCTCTTGATCTTGGTGAAAAGCCCAGAAGTGGGACTCACATCTATCAGACATTTATAGCAGATAGGCTGTAAAGGTCCCAGTTGGGAATAACTCTGAAAAGGCCACAAAAATGTTTTGTTTTTTTCCACATTAAAAAAATTGTACACAAATTTAGTCTGCAATCTTTATTCCTTTATTTTGAGATCCCCGATATTGTTTGCAGCCTGGTTCAGACTTTTCTGGGGGGTTAATTCTACGTGTTCAGGAGTCTATAGCTCGCTCTGAGTTCTCTGCTTTCTCTCTATACTTGTAGACAGCTTAGGAGATTCTCCTACTTCAAATGCCTTTTGTGTGCTTTTCTCCCTATTTACAGCCATTGTGATCTGTTTTCCATGTATACTTTCCCCTCTGTCCACACTTTGAGTTGTTGTGTGTACAATTTCCTCCCCCCTCCTTGCTACGGGTGATGCAGCCTCCCCCACAATGCATTGGTGAATCCTTGTTACAATCAGTATGATCACGAGCTGCATAACAATGAATGTGCAAGATCTTGCGCTACCTCTCAGCCTTGGCAGTACCAGACCAAAATGATTTTAGGGGCCTTATACAGCCTGAAGGCCAGAAATTCCCCATTCTTCTTTAAAGGGGTACTCTGCTGGAATTTTTTTTTTTTTTTTTTTTAAATCAACTGGTACCAGAAAGTTAAAACAGATTTGTAAATTCCTTCTATTAAAAAATCTTAATCCTTCCAGTACTTATCAGCTGCTGCTATGATCCACAAGAAGTTCTTTCCTTTTTGAATTTCCTTTGTCTTACCACAGTGCTCTCTCTGCTGACACCTCTGTCCATTTTAGGAACTATCCAGAGCAGGAGAGGTTTTCTATGGGGATTTGCTTGTACTCTGGACAGTTCCTGACATGGACAAAAGGTGTCAGCAGAGAGCACTGTGGTCAGGCATAAAGGAAATGCAAAAAGAAAAGGGACTTCCTGTGGATCATAACAGCAGCTGATAAGTACTGGAAGGATTAAGATTTTTTTAATAGAAGGAATTTACAAATCTGTAAAAAAAATAAAAAAAAGTCTTCCAGTGGAGTACCCCTTTAAACATTAGGGCAGGGTTTCCCAAGCAGGATGCCTCCAGTTGTTGCAAAACTACAACTCCCAGCATGCCTGGAGAGCCAAAGCTATCCGGGCATGCTGGGAGTTGTAGTTTTGCAACAGCTGGAGGCATTAGGGAATCTATTTATTAGAAGTCGTCTAGTATAACGATGTAATTGATCGGTTTACAGCGAGAATGATCGATAAGAACTCTGTAGGGTTTTAATTCTCTGAGTATATATGTGCTATTTATGGTAGAGCGGATCCACTGGATCAGGGTTTCCTAACCTGTGGCTCTTTCAGCTGTTTTAAAACTACAACTCCTATCATGAAGGCTTTACATTAACTGTTTGTAAAAGCTTCATCCGAAACATAACAGCTTCAGAGCAGCGCTCACCAGGACAAGGTGAAGAAATAATAAAAACGTGATATAAAAGGAATAGAACCCAGAAAAGCAAATATTGGCACAAACACTGCGGTATGAAAATCACAAACTGCTGTATGAATAGGGTGAATGTCTTCTCATCTCCATGTGAAACTCCCATTGTGACAAACTTCAGGTCAGGAACAAAATGAAACACTTGTGCAACAGCCACTTCCTCTATTTCAATAACCGCACATGACAGAGATACATTTAGGGTAGTGGTTCTTAACCCATTCTTCTTCTATAAAATGTATCCGCACTCGACATGGATGATGTAATGTGAAAAAAGCCATTGAACAAAAAGCAGCATTTCTTTTATCTAAATCAGTGTTTCCCCAACCAGGGTGTCTCCAGCTGTTGCAAAACCACAACTCCCAGCATGCCCGGACAGCCGTTGGCTGTCCGGGCATGCTGGGAGTTGTAGTTTCGCAACAGCTAGAGGCACCCTGGCTGGGAAACATTGATCTAGATTAGAGATGAGCGAACTTACAGTAAATTCGATTCGTCACGAACTTCTCAGCTCGGCAGTTGATGACTTTTACTGCATAAATTAGTTCAGCTTTCCAGTGCTCTGGTGGGCTGGAAAAGGTGGATACAGTCCTAGGAGACTCTTTCCTAGGAATGTATCCACCTTTTCCAGCCCACCGGAGCACCTGAAGGCTGAACTAATTTACGCATGAAAAGTCATCAACTGCCGAGCAGAGAAGTTGGTGACGAATCGAATTTACTGTAAGTTCGCTCATCTCTAATCTAGATGTAGGCCAGTGTTTCCTAATCAGAAAGCCTCCAGCTGTTGCAAAACTACAACTTTCAGCCTTTGGCTGTTTGGTCACGCTGAAATTTGTAGTTTTGCAACAGCTGGAGGCTCCCTGGTTAGGAAACACTGATACAGGGACTGGCAGTACCGCCACCTTGTACATAAAACTTTAAATGATGTAGCAAATAGTGCCCCCCCCCCCCCCCCTTCCACCCGCAATGATGTAGACAGATAGCAATGACGCTTGTAATCATGTAGGTAGATAGTACTGCCTTCCCTGCATATATGTGGCTTCCCATGAATGAAATGTACTTTTTTTTTTTGGCACATTTGAGGCATATGCACCAAAAAGCAGTCAATCCAATGTTAAACTTCGTATATATCATATGCCAAAATATGTGGCAACATTTTTTATTTTTTATGGGTGACATATTGGGGTTTATTTCCTAACGTTCCCCTAAAAAAAATTAACCTTTATTGGTTTATTTAAAATTATACCCCACATAAACATTTAAAATTCCTGCGGAATTGTCCTGACTTGTATGCTAATTATCTAACATACACTTATTAGGGATACTATGGGTCCAGGCTAACGCTTGTAGGATCGTGTGCCAATGAATACTGCACCCGTCAGCTGCTGATACTCAATCCCTACACTGTACTCATTGGCCACTGTATTAAAAATGTGTGACTACTAGCCTCCCCGACGTTTCGCTGAACGGATCAGCTTTGTCAAGGGTAGCGGGTTTAATCTAAAAAATTTTTTATATATATATTTATATATTTATTTTTTCTTTTGACAGAAACATAGGGAAAAGTGCAAAATGTAGGGAAACCTTAGTAAATATCTTGGGGAAATGCCTGTTGGAAATCAAAACCCACAAAGAAAACTACACTCCACTCTTAAATAAACTCCATTAAGTTCCAACACTTTTTTTTTGCATACTGGTCACCTTTTAAGCCCACTTCTAAATGCAAGTTTGGGTGATTGTTTCAAAGGGATATCACTGTATGAGGGAAGACAAACCTGACTGTATACACATGGCCTTGCTGCAGTTAAATAGTATGTAAATACTATGGGAGACATTTATCAAAGCATTTAGTAGGGTTTTTTTTTGCTTAAAATTGTCACAAAAAAGTCACACGTGCGCCTACGCTCTTTTTTTCTGCGACTTTTGGATTGTGCAGTGTCCTAAGCAAAAAATAAAAATCTTGCTTACCAAAGCAAAAAGTGGTTTTTGACTTGCAGTGGTCAGAGATTTATCAAGTGCGAAAGTCACAAAAAAGTTGCAGCGCATGAAAAAAACCTACAAAATTTACTCCAACTCAGACATGGAGCAGAAAAAGCCACTACCAAAGCAAAAAAAGAAAAAGTGCTTAAGTGAATTAAATTTATCAACAGGCTGAAAGCAGTTGATATATGAGTCGCACATAAGCAAAAAAATAGTAAGAAAAAAAACTAAAAAAAAAAAAAAAAAGGAATACATGAGCAAACATTGATAAATGTCCCCCAAAGTGACTATAATTAGTCACCAGGAATCTCCCAGCGGTTCATAAAATTCCCCCTGAAAAGAAACATTAAAAGAAAAAAAAAGAAATCTAAAGCACTGCATGTTCCCAATGTGGGAATGAATGGAAGAGTTAATGTGGAACAATTGTGATGATAGGTGCGAATTAAAAGGGGTATTTCCATCCCTATTGATAGGATAGAGCTGTGTTTCCCAACCAGGGTGCCTCAAGCTGTTGCACACCTACAACTCCCAGCATGGCATGTCAGCTGTTGGCTATCCGGGCATGCTAGGAGTTGTAGTTTTTCAACAGCTGGAAGCATCCAGGTTAGGAAACACTGGGATATAGGAGAACAAGCTGAGAGGTAGAGATCAGACTGCTGGGACCTCAGCCGATTCAGAAAAAGGAACATAATTGTCCCTAGAAAGAATGAAGTGCACAGCACCTACGTGGCCACCACTCTAATCGTTCGCTGTGGGGCAGCCAAACATTTCCGAGTCCAGCGCACCCATAGAGAACGAATGGAGCGCACATAGAGAGCGAATGGCCAGACAGACGCCCCCCCCCCCCCCCCCCCCCCCGTTCATTCCAGGGACAATTATGTCCCTGTTCTCGGCGGGTGTCCCAGTGGTCGGACCGCCACTGATCAGGCTGTTCTATAAAACAAGTTGAGATGGGAATACCCCGGTAATCTACACTTCATTCATAATACCTACATTTCCTTTGAGTAGTTGACTTCCTTGGAGATCATATCCGCCATTTATCATTGTAGGTGTAAGTGAGACATGTTTCTACACCTTTTCTTTTTTGTCTGCTGGTAATGTGTAGGAGCGCCAAATGTATTAAAATGGTCACAGAGCATTTGATACATTTTGTGCAGGTCACATTTTCTGAAATATTACTCTTCACTTACACCATAAAGCTAAGTCTGGGCTGGTGTAGTTAAGAGACTTTTCAGTGGCTTTGCGCCTTTTCACAAAAAGGCCCAGTTCATAAAACCCTTCTATATCATGTGGATTGCCAAAAATCAGTGGATTGTAACTCAAAAAGTCAGCAGAAATGTGTAAACCAAAAGGCGCAAATAAATCCTGCTTGCG
This sequence comes from Hyla sarda, assembly GCF_029499605.1. NCBI lineage: Eukaryota > Metazoa > Chordata > Amphibia > Anura > Hylidae > Hyla > Hyla sarda. The sequence continues at coordinate 19,199,956 of NC_079199.1, forward strand.
CCTTTTCTAGACACAAAAAAAACAAAAAAAACCCGTCTAAAGACAATGATAAATGTCGTCCCGTGTATCTGTGTCTAGTTAAATATCACCAACCAAATGTTTAAAATAACCCCGATACCCTTAATTTCCTGGATTCTACATCAGTTCAGAATGCAGACTACTATTGGGGACCGGAGCACCTAAAAAAAAACAACAACAAAAAAAAAACACCCTAAGAACACAAACAGCTGAATGACAGGCACATGATCAGGGCAATGTGTGTAACACGATCACATGCACTATCTCCAAATATGCTGCACAAACTACAAAATCTGCATGTTACGTGCAGACTTTGCTGTGGAATCACCACAGATTTACAATTTTAGGGTACGTTCCCACACGGCGTATTTTGCTGCGTATTTGCTGCGTATTTGGTGCTGCGTATTTTCCTACCCATTGACTTCAACAGAGAAAATGAAATACGCAGCAGCAAATACGCAGCAAATACGCCGTGTGGGAATGTACCCTTAGGGTGAAATCCACAGTAAAGATCTGCAAGCGCAACACCAGTCAAATTCTGTGCAGTCACTGAAGGCTCCCATGGTCGGCATACTTGCAGTTGTGGAGATTTGTGATCAAAGTAAAAGTGGCCCCTAAATGATTGCACAGATCAGTGTTATTCCAACTTTTAGCACTCCAGCTGTTGCAGAAATACAACTCCCATTATGCCCCGACAGCCATAAAGTAGTTTTCCAACAGCTGGGGCGCCACAAGTTGGAAAATGTTTTGCTGTCAGTTCATAGTTTTGCAACCACAGGTAAGAAAACACTATAACACAGGGAGGATACATTAAAGGGGTACTCCAGTGGAAATCAACTGGTGCCAGAAGTTAAACAGATTTGTGAGTTATTTCTATATATAAAATCTTAATCCTTCCAGTACTTATCTGCTGTATTATACAGAGGAAGTTCATTTCTTTACTGCCTGACCACAGTGCTCTCTGCTGACACCTCTGTCCATGTCAGGAACTGTCCAGGGCAGGAGAGGTTTGCTATGGGGATTTGCTCCTACTCTGGACAGTTCCTAAAATGGAAAGAGATGTCAGCAGAGAGCACTGTGGTCAGACAGAAAATAAATTTACTTCCTCTGTAGTATACAGCAGCTGATAAGTACTGGAAGGATTAAGAATTTTTTTTTTTTTTTTTATACAAGTAGTAATTTACAAATCTGTTTAACTTTCTGGCACCAGATGATTTAATAAAAAAATGTTTTTTCCACCGGAGTACCCTTTAAGAGCAGATCAATAAATGAGCATGCACTCGCACTCCACGCAGTATCAGACAAAGGCCGGTCAGCAGCTGCACAAGCTGGATGTCTGCAAACATCTGCCAGCTAGATCTGTGGGCTGTCCTGCCAGATGTGGAGCGCCAACACAAACACGTCTGACTAAACTATCCATGCAATCCCCCTTGGGATACAAACTATAAATATGTGAGCGTCTGAATTAAAAAGGAAGGACCCAGAACATGAGGCCTTTGGCTGACAAACCTATATACAACTGTACATTTTATTGCCAGCTCTCATATATACAGTCAGCCCTCAACTTACAATGGCCTCAACATACAATAGTTTTAACATACAATGGTCTTTTCGGGACCATTGTAACTTGAAACCAGACTCAACATACAATGCTACGGACAGTCCGGATCTGCAAAATGTGTAAATGGCTGGAAGAACCGACCAATCAGAATGGGCATTCACTGGTAAAACACTTATATTACTGAAGCGTATACACTGCCTGCCTGTCTGGTAGCGCCCCCTACAGTACAGGGTGGTACTACATGTTCTGTACTACTCTTAAACGGTTAGCTGCTCCTTTGGACACCAGGTGAGGGCAGCTCTATTTTACTTTATTTAGGACACTGTGTACTGTACAGGTCCCTGAAGAAGCTCCTGTCCTCTACATAGACAGTAATTACAGCTCCCAGCAGATCTTTATTACTTTAATATGTAAGGATTTGCTTTATCTATATTAGTTATCTACTCATTTTTGTTTTATCCTCACTTTTTCCTATTTTTGGACGACATTTTGGTGGCTTCAGAACCAACGACCAGGTTTCCATTAGGAGTTATGGTTTCAACATACAATGGTCGTCACTAGAGATGAGCGAACTTACAGTAAACTAGATTCGTCACGAACTTCTCGGCTCGGCAGTTGATTACTTATCCTGCATAAATTAGTTCAGCTTTCAGGTGCTCCCGTGGGCTGGAAAAGGTGGATACAGTCCTAGGAGACTCTTTCCTAGGACTGTATCCACCTTTTCCAGCCCACCGGAGCACCGGAAAGCTGAACTAATTTATGCAGGAAAAGTCAGCAACCGCCGAGCCGAGAAGTTCGTGACGAATCGAATTTACTGTAAGTTCGCTCATCTTTAGTCGTCACAGAACCGATTAATATTGTAACTTGAGGGACCACTGTAACATGCTAACAGCAATGGCTACTCAAAGTGACTCAACTTAAAATCGGGAGTTGTATAGGATTGTTTGCTCAACAAAGGGCAGTGCTTTCCTTTCTGGATTAAGAAGAATTAAGGTACAACAAAAAAAGCCTGTAATGCAACCGCGGTGAGCAGCTCATCTTATTAGTCATCTAGATCAGCAGGAAACTACAGAGGCTGCTCTGAAACTAACATTAGGAGGGTGTGACCGCTTGGCCCTAGCAGCAGCTCTAACATCAGAAGGCAGGAGAGGTACGAGGATGACTAACTGCAGATAGAAAAATCCTCACCCTCCTCCGTACATGCACAAACCTCAGGGATTTCACTATGGGGTCAATACGATTATAGGCAAACTGTCAAAGAAGGACGTAGGGGAGAGAACTCCCAAAACACACACACTAATCCTTAGGAAGCAGTATTAAGAGTAGATGTGCCGAGCAAAATGGAGATCCAGTGTGGCAATAACAAGATATAGCATCAAATGGCAAACACACAAAGAAACGATAGCATGCACTCACCGCTATACTGGTGTCTAGGCGTCCGGAGGTCCGGGGTCACGGGACGGCATGGCAGGTCTCGCCCAGGGCGAGACCTGCCATGCCGTCCCGTGACCCCGGACGCCTAGACACCAGTATAGCGGTGCATGCTATTGTTTCTTTCTGCGTTTACGATTATAGGTAAACTGTTCCAAGCAGCTCCAGAACACACACAAGAGACCGATCAATAAAGGACAAAGCAGGAGGATAATCCTATATAACGATTGAGGTAAACAAAGGCATCAGTCACCTGCCCTTGACAAGTGATAAAAAAGGAGAGAAGTTTGTGCACCTACATTAGAGTATCTATCACTAGCCATGGATATGCATAGAAGGGTGCCATGTCACGCTACAGCGGTTTAGGATACATGCCAATAGTCTATCCAAAATGCATGCACACCCATTTTTCGCCATTCTTTGTCTCCAGTCTGTAATTCCTATCGAGTGTCTATAATTCTCTAACACAGCTTATATATTTAATTTTAACCACTAATTACATTGAGTCGTGACCTTAAAGAGATTAAGAAAAGCTGTTTTCATATACCCTGATAGACAGAGAACATAAAAAAGGTATATAATAGACAATATAAAAGGTATATAATAGACAGAGAATCTAAAAGGTATATAATAGACAGATCCTCTGTTCAGTAACCTGATATTTTAACTAGAGTAGGTAAAAGCTACAAAGCACATCACTTAGGCTAGGTTCACACTGCGGAATCTCCAGACGGAAAATTTCCACCCGGAGATTGAGTACGACCAGCTCCGACTGAATCAGCCGGCGCTAGGACCACGTGGACATTGCAGTCCCCTATAGACTGCAATGTGTTCCGCGAGGACATCCGCCTGAAGAATGAGCAATGCAATTCAGACTGATATTCTAGGGTGCATTCGCACCTGACGTATTTTGCTGCTGCGTATTTTCCTACCCATTGACTTCAATGGGAAAATAAAATACGCAGCAGCAAATACGCCAGGTGGGAACGTACCCTTAAAGCGGATTTTCCGTTCACAAATTCCACTTTGAAAATTATGAAGTGTGAATTTGTGAACGCAAAACCCATTCACTAGGCTTGTGCATTTTATCAAACAGAATTTCTGCCTGCGATTTCGGGCGGAAATTCTGTAGTGCGAACCTAGCCTTACTCTGAAGGACGCCATATACAGACAACCAACTGATTTGAATAAGCACGGTGTTCTGCTCGATTCCGCCTGTGGTGGCGCTGCAGGAAAATTAAACATCTACTAAAATTGTTCCACAAGTTACAGCTGATAGCAGGGGCTCATTGTCATCACCTTATGATCAAGGAAACCATCAAAAAGTAAGGATGTCTCAAAACACAGAATCTTGCTTAGGCCAGGGCTGCTTTGAAAAACTTTTTGTAGCACTAATGATTTTAACTATTGAGTGACAGCTGCAGTCCACACGAGTACATACAACTCTGTGTGTGGGTTGGACTGCAGCTATAGCTCAATAGTTAAAAAATAATAAATAAAAATTCAAATGGGTAGGACTGCAAAACGTTGCACTGTAGGCCTGGTCTTAAACTATGGTCGGCTTCTGTGAAACTGGTTAAGTATAATAGTTCCTTGAAAAGCTGTAGGAAGAATAATTCACATATAATCTTTACTCACCAATTACAGTAACATTTTCCTAAAACACAGTTTTAGACTGACTTTTTTCCTGTCATTTACATAAACTTGACAAGTCAAAAGTTTAGATTGCACCTGGTTTCAGTCCTGAGACCCACTGGGTGAAGTGCGCAGCAGCACGCTTCACTCCCCAACCAACTGCCATATTCAACTATTGCTCTCTAGACCAGTGTTTCCCCAACCAGGGTGCCTCCAGCTATTGCAAAACTACAACTCCCAGCATGCCCGGACAGCCAACGGCTGTCCGGGCATGCTGGGAGTTGTAGCTTTGCAACAGCTGGAGGCACCCTGGTTGGGGAAACACTGGTCTAGACAACAATAGCCAGGGAGCAAAACACACACTTCATCTGGTTATAACTCACAATTGCAGAAGGTCTAAAAAAGGACCATGGAAAGAAGCAGTCGGATTTGGTAGCCAGCCAGGGAATAAAGCTCGTTGCTGCGCACTTCACCTGGTTAAACTTACAATCTCTGCAGGCTGAGACCACATTTGATCTAAACGTTTGACATGCCAGGTTTATGGAAATTACTAGAGATGAGCGAACTTACAGTAAATTCGATTCGTCACGAACTTCTCGGCTCGGCAGTTGATGACTTTTCCTGCGTACATTAGTTCAGCCTTCAGGTGCTCCGGTGGGCTGGAAAAGGTGGATACAATCCTAGGAAAGAGTCTCCTAGGACTGTATCCACCTATTCCAGCCCACCGGAGCACCGGAAAGCTGAACTAATTTATGCAGGAAAAGTCATCAACTGCCGAGCCGAGAAGTTCGTGACTAATCGAATTTACTGCAAGTTCGCTCATCGCTAGAAATTACAGTAATGCTTTGAACCTACAGCTAGTGACTGAACATAGCGAGTAGCATTGAGAAGAAGATACCTGCAAGCAGTCAGCTAAAAAGATTGCACCCAGCTAGTACAGAATGAAGATTATAAAGGTTTGGACACCAGAGTAACCTGCTATATCCAATGTAACATCTTCCCATTTTCTGTAATAATTTCTCAAGTTAGTTTTACTGTCCGTCATACAGGACGTCTCTGGCTTTTGGAGACACCTGTGCTGTTCACACCGTACATGACACAGGAAAGAAGTGTACTGTACACTAAGAGGGTAGAGAAATAATATGTGTATTTATTAATAAATGCATATAGATTCAGACGCTTTGGAGTAAAGTACCTTATAACACAAATCAGGCGTGAGGCCGATCATCAAGCGTCCAAGGAAGCTTTGCAATTTGCATTGAATTACAAATTTGTGCTTTGCATAATCTGAAAGTATTGCTACATGTGAATGGAAACCTATGTACAAAACCCAAATCTTTTTCTTTTTTTTTTTTAAAGTACATAATAGGTACAGGAAACACTGTATGCCAATACTTGTCAAAGCCACAGTCTTCCTGTCAAGTCTGGCTTTAAAAAAAAAAATAAAAAATAAAAAAATTCAGGAGGAACATATTTTTTCGCATTCAGCTTACTCATGCATGCGTCGTGACATTCTCATCACTAACATCTGCATTTCATCACCACAGATGCAACGCTAAATATTTCGTATTGATTTTAAAAGGTCTAATAATCATGTAAGCATTAAATATATAGGTATATATATTTATATATATATAAAAATAAACAAAAACAAAAAAAAAAAAAGATAATTTCATAGTAATTTGTTATATGCTAGCTAGCAGATCTCTTCTTAAAAACAGTCTCGGTATAAAAGACAAAACTGCCGGGTGATTTTTAAAAGGACAATTTGTAAAGTTTACTAGTGGAGAGAGACCTAGCGACATACCCTGCAGAAACTACAATAAAAACCGTGAAAAGGAAAAAAAAAATAATTAAAGCAGAGAATTCAGCATTTAACCCCTATAACCCATAACTTTGGGGCTCAGCAGAGAAGGAATTTCCCCACATTTTTCAGCTCGAGTTTGACATCAGGATTAGTTTTGCATCAGGAAAAACTGAGGTCAGAAACCTAAAGCAGAACAAGAAAATAAAACCTCAAAAACTATATTTATATATAACATATTCCAGCCCATTCTTTGTAATTTGTATTGATCGGTCAAGATCAGCATAATCCCAGGACATTACTTTCTTCCAATATACTCTTAGATGAAGTAATATCATAAAACCGTAAGGATCTACTAGTCATTAGGATTTATAGTTGGATGTTAACCACGTGAGTCCTTCGTAGAGACCGTCTCCGCTCGTAGCGCAGGACGGCTGCACATACCAATTCCTATCCCTGATCCGGGTCAGGCCAAGTTTCTCCTGAATCTCGTGAGGTTTCATGGCATCCGGAAGGTCTTGCTTATTGGCAAATATTAGGATGATGGCGTCCCTCATTTCCCTGTCATTTATAATACGGTGAAGTTCCTGTCTGGCCTCGTCGATTCGGTCCCGATCAGCGCAGTCCACCACGAAGATGAGCCCTTGTGTCCCGGTGTAGTAATGCCTCCAAAGGGGTCGGATCTTATCCTGGCCCCCAACGTCCCACACGTTGAATTTGACGTTCTTATAAGTTACGGTCTCCACATTGAAGCCCACGGTGGGGATGGTGGTGACAGACTGGCCCAGCTTCAGTTTGTACAGGATGGTGGTTTTACCGGCTGCGTCCAGTCCCAGCATGAGAATCCGCATCTCCTTGTTGCCGAAAATCTTGGAAAGCACCTTGCCCATGGTGGAGCATTAAATACAGCTTCTTGGGAATAAGGAACTGGGTGTCTCCAAGATCCTTGGATTGTCAAGTGTCCTCCAGCAAGTTCCTTTTTGAAATAAGAATTATAAAAACAAAAAGGTCCCTTTTAAGATATTATATTCTGTAGGCCAAAAAGTCCATGATACCAGGTGCCAACAGACTGCACCGGGTTAAACAGCTTGTCTAGAAATTGCTAAATGCCCTCTGAATAAGGTGCCCTGTCAGACGGTTGCCCTTGTATACAGCTTAGAGGATGTCAGGTGTCCAGGTACTGATGTTATATGGGTCCTGCAAAGTGGCTCAAGTTGTGGGGGGCTCACTGAGAGTCTTAAAGTAGTAGGGGCCCGATGAGTGAGACTACAAGTTGTAGGGGTCGGATGAGTGAGTCTCGAAGTTGCAGGGGGCCCAATGAGTAAGTCTCAAAGTTGTTGGGTGAACTCCAGGTGAAGTTCCCAGTCACAAGGGCTGATGGGTGGACCCGGGATGGGGTGCTGTCCTACAGGGTGCCCTGGGTGAGGCTCTCGGTTGCAGAGGGTGTTGGGTGAGGCACCCAGTCCTGTTTGGGTGCCGGCTCCTGGTTCTCCTCTATGAGGTCACCGGCTGTCGGGTCGGGGCACTCCTGGAAAGTCAGGCGGTCTCCAGTCCAAAGTTCCCCTGGTGTCTCAGCCCGGCCAGTCCGTAAAGCGAGTCCCGAGGTAACTGCTGTGACTCAGTCCAGCCTCACAGCACCGCTTTTGGTGGCAGTTACCGCATGAGAAGGCTCCCGGGACAAGCAGGCCGGCTCCCCCGCTGTGCTCTCGCTCCGGCCGGATATCGACAGTCACTAGCTTCCGGTGCTGGACTGACGAGAAAGACGGACGGGGGAAGTTTCGATGAAGGAGGGGCCCGAATCCCGGCGGCCGCCACTGACAAGGAGGGGCCGCTTCCGAGTCGCTAAAATGAGCCGGTGCCGGCTCCGCCCACTTGCGCCTGCGCAGTCAGCCTGACGATGGGGGCTACAGACGACGCAGGCGCACTCTGACGAAACGACACGCCCAGGCTTCAAAGGGAGGTCATGTGACGGCGGCGCCCAGACGTTGGGGTGGGGGAAAAAAAAAAAAAAAAAGCGCGCTGATGACGTCGCTGGAGATTTGGGCGGGAAATGTAGTTACCTCAGAGACTGGCTGTTGTGACAGGGGGAGGAAAATGAGCGTGAGAGAGACGAGTATCAGTCAGAGATAACGTGCAAATGGCGCTGAAAGTTCTCAGAACGAGAGATAGAGAGGAGACTGAAGTAAGGATGAAGAAGGCTGAGGATTTAGTGGACAGAATAACCTGCTGTAAAAGGGCTGAACTCCAACTTGTTGCCCTCCAGCTGTTGCAAAACTACAACTCCCAGCATGCCCGGACAGCCTTCGGCTGTCCGGGCATGCTGAGAGTTGTAGTTTTGCAACAGCTGGAGGCACGCTGGTTGGGAAACTCCAATCTAGGCATTGGTTTCAAATCCAACAGTTGCAAAATTATAACACTTGTGGCTGTCTGTGCATGCTGGGAGTTGTAGTTGCAACAGACACAGTTGGGAGACTCTGGTGTTCAGGGGGGTGCCCCATAGATGCGGCTCCCATGCTCGTCTCCCCCATTCACATCTATGGACTGTAATGGAAGTGTCCTTGAGGTGTCCTCGCTGGTTAGGTCCCACCTCAGGAACCCACACCTATGTGGAAAATGGTGGGTCATAGATAATGGAGACAATTGTGGGACCCCTGACCTTCTACATAGGTGCGAGTCTCTGAGGTGTAACAAGCAGGGCTCAAGTCCTGCAGGAACTCATGGGAACGGAGTTCCTGCACTTCTTCCACAGGAACACAGTTCCCATTAGCAGGAGTCCTGCAGGACCAGTCCTTAAAGGGGTACTCCACCCCTAGACATCTTATCCCCTAACCAAAGTATAGAGGATAAGATGTCAGATCGTGGGGGTCCCGCTGCTGGGGACCCCCGTGATCTCGGCTGTGGTACCCCAGACATCCGGTGCACGGAGCGAACTTTGCTCCGTGCCGGATGACTAGTGATGAGGGGGAGAGGCTCGTGACGTCACAGTAATGCCCCCTCAATGCAAGACTATGGGAGGGGGAGTGACGGCCGTAGCGCCCCCTCCCATAGACTTGCATTGAGGGGCCATGACCGTGACATCACGAGCCTCCGGCGTAGCACCCAATGCTTTAAACGAGTGCCGGGTGCAGCAGGGACAACGTGGGGTTCCATAGCGTCGGGCCCCCCGTGATCAGACATCTTATCCCCTATCCTTTGGATAGGGTATAAGATGTCTAGTACCCCTTTAAGTGGAAATTTTGGGTCAGTTCCCATACTTTTTTTCCCCAGGACTTGACCCCTGGTAACAAGTATCTATTCCGCAGTTGTGGGGGAACTCCTTTAACCCCCTTAAGGACGGACCCATTTTTTACCTTAATGACCAGGCTCTTTTTTTATTTGACATGGGTCTCTTTAAATGGTAATAACTTTAGAACGCTTTTTCTGTGCGGAGCGATTCTGAGAGTTTTTTTGTGACATATTGTACTTTATATAAGTGGTGCATTTTTTGTGAAAAACTCCAAAATATAGTGAAAAACTGGACTTTTTATTTTTTTAATGGTATACACTGCGGTAAAAGTGATATTTATTCTGGGGGTCAGTACAATTATGGCGATACCCATTTTATATAGCTTTCTATGGTCTTTTTCCTTTTCTGAGCAAAATTCTTTTTGTGCCATTCATTTTTACGATATGTGCTACCTTTTTGATCTTTTTTTATTCCGCTATTTGTACCAAAATTGGCGAGTTTTGCGCTTTCTTTGTTGTTTTTTATGGCATTCACCGCGAGGGATAATTTACCGTATTTTTCGCCGTATAAGACGCGAATACACCCCTATCGCAGTGGTCCCTGCTGCCATCAACAGCCGGGACCCGTGGCTAATACAGGACATCACCGATCGTGGTGATGCCCTGTATTAACCCTTCAGACGCTGCGATCAAAGCCGCGTCTGAAGGGAAAGTGACACTAACCCGGCTGTTCAGTCTGGCTGTTCGGGACCGCCGCGGTAAAATTTTACCGCGGCGGGCCCCGAACAGCCCAACTGAATAGCCGGGTTAGTGCTTACAGGACACCGGGAGGGACCTTACCTGCCTCCTCGGTGTCTTCTCCGTTCAGGGATCCCCTGTATGGCCGGCGCTCTCCTTCCTCGTCATCACGTCGTCGCGTACGTGCATCGGCGTGCGTACCAACGTGATGGCGGCGATGGAGGGCGAGGATACCCGGCCGGCAGCAGAGACTTTCCTGAGCGAGGGGGACACAGCGACAGCGATGGAGCGACATCCAGGACAGCGGTGACGGGTCCGGAGCGGCGGGGACACGTGAGTATTACCTCCTATGCAGTGGTCTTCAATCTGCGAACCTCCAGATGTTGCAAAACTACAACTCCCAGCATGCCCGGACAGCCAATGGCTGTCTGGGCATGCTGGGAGTTGTAGTTTTGCAACATCTGGAGGTCCGCAGTTTGAAGAGCACTATTGGGTTCAAAATCTTAATTTTTTTTTGATTTTGCACCTATAAATTGGGTGCGTCTTATACGCCGGTGCGTCCTATAGGGCGAAAAATACGGTACATTATAGTTTTCTAGTACATGTCATTACGGATGTGGCAATGTGTTTTTCGATCTTTCTTGGTGATAATATGGCTTTTATTGGGAAAGGGGCATTTTTTTTTTTTTTTTTTTTTTTTTTTTTTTTTTTTTTTTACACTTTTATTGAAGAACTTTTTATTTAATTTTTTACACTTTTTACTGGTTATACTATGCTGCAATACATTTGTACTGCAGCACAGTAAGACCCGATCAGCTGCACAAAGTACAGCCTGTGGCTGGATCTCACAGGTTTCCGTATCAGGCAGACAGGAGATCATGATCTGACCTCCTGCTGCCATAGCAACCAACAGCGACCCGGGATTGTAGTGCGCTCCCCCTGACAACACCATAAATGCGTGATCAGGATTGATCACGACATCTATGGGTTTAATGCTGCCGGGACTGTGCCGATCGTGGCTCCGGCAGCTGTGGGAAGGGGATAAGGGTACGTTCACACTGCTTAAGTCCCGTGGAATTCCGTGAACGCGGTAAACATTAACCTCAGTGTGAATGTGTCTTCTGTAAGACCAGTTTAGACTGCAGAACTACAACTCCCAGCTTGCAGCCTCCGTGGTATGCTGGGAGTTGCATTCAGCTTCCAAAGTAGTTGAAAAGAAAAATATTATTGAGTCATTAAAAACAAAGGAACAGCAACATGTCACTGATGCATTTTGAGCTAATACATAGCTCCTATTTATGGCAAAGATACAAGATACACCCTGAGATGATACATTTATCATACATTTATGGCATATCCAGTGGCTGTATACTTTTTTACTTTTATATTAAATTTTTTCTGGGATGCGATGGGACCAAAAATGAGCAATTTTGGAATTATCAATTTTTTTTTACACCGTTCACCATATAGTCCAGACATTTAGGCTCGCGGCCATACCAGATATGTTTGACACTCTTTTTTTTTTTTTTTTTTTGTAAATTGAGAAAAAGCGGTATTAGAATTTTAATTGGGGGAGGGGCTTATTTTACTATTTAATTTAGTACCCATAGAGGACTCTTTATTGCAATCTTTTGATTATTACTGTTTAAAGCTATGCATTGGCTTAGCACTGATCAGTGATATCTATAGTTTGTCTCTGTCGGCAGACTATACAAGAAGATCCCTGGAGTTGCAGGAGGCAGGTGAGGAGACATCTGGCCGCATTTATCATTCATCAGACCCCTGCAATTGTACTGTGGGTGGTCGGATGAGTAAATACAAGAATTCTAAGTATAATCAGTATTGATCACGGCATCTGAAGGGTTTATGGCAGGTATCAACGTGATCACTGATGTAGTCCTCCAGATGTTGCAAACTTCATCTCCCAGCATTTAAATTCTGCGGGCCACAGTTTAAAGGGGTAGAAAAAATTTTTTTTTCTTTTATATCAACTGGCTCCAGAAAGTTAAACAGACTTGTAAATTACTTCTATGAAAAAATCTTAATCCTTTCAATAATTATCAGCTGCTGAAGTTGAGTTGTTGTTTTCTGTCTGGCAACAGTGCTCTCTGCTGACATCCCTGCTTGTCTCGGAAACTGCACAGAGTAGAAGAGGTTTGCTATAGGGATTTGTTTCTAAATTGGGCGGTTCCTGAGACACGTGTCATCAGAGAGCACTTAGACAGAAAATAAGAGCTTAACTTCAGCAGCTCATAAGTACTGAAAGGATTAAGATTTTTTAATAGAAGTAATTTACAATCCGCCGCTACGAGCACACACACAGAGACCTACGAGTGGTCGAGCGCACGTGAAGTGTACACACAGGAATCGAGGTTGCTCCCTGAGCTAGACCAAGAGCGGACATGATGTCTGTCTACACTGTGCATGCAAGCAGTGACTCGCAGGTCTCTGTGTGTCTGCTCATAGCGGCGGATTGCTGCTACGAGGTGACGATGCAGGCCCTGCAGGAGGCACACTGTAGGGTCGGTCATCGGCGGGTCTGCATCATAAAATACACTGGAATCGTTAGGTGCGACCCTACCCTAAATCAATAAATAAGAAAGCTAAAGTGGCTGAACAAAAACTGTCTGGTACTCAAGGCTCACGACATTACAGACAAGAACTGGTTAAAGAGATCTTATTTGGTGAGTTTTTTTTTATTCAAGAACGTCATATTATCTAGAAGTCTAGAAGAGCTGCTGTCAATACATTGTATGCTTCAACAAGTGTTTGCCCACTGGGGGATACAATGTCCTGACCACCAAGTACTGGGGGCTCCAGTATAAGTATGTACTACTTTTCCACAAGTGGAAGAATGTGCAGTGCTTTCAGCTTTGGCTCTGCATCTTCCTTTTCTAAGTATATTCAACTATGAATAATACAATAGGAGACTATTCTGTCTTCTTACTTGATGGAGCTTGCTATGTTTTCTGATTCCTTCAAATTCAAACCACTGTTCGTGTGCTGAGAACCTAGGAGGAGCCGTACAACTCTACTGGCTGGTTTGGAAATACACACATTTAAAAGACATCGAAGGGTGGAGTTGTGCAAATAGGAAAATTCAGATTTGAAAACATATTTACACAATGCGATTTTACCTTACAAGACACTGACATCTGTTGGAAGCAGTGAGAATTGCAGTTTGTAGGAAGAAGTACAGACGCATACCACAGCCATTGCAGTTGTTATGTAGCCAAAAGTTTCCAGGGCCCCTTCAGGTGCAGGAAATATGGGGGAGATTTATCACTGAGTTGTTTTGTATGTTAGTTTTTAAATCACTTTTGTTTCATTTTTTTTTGCGCATATTTTATCATATAGTTACACAACGTGTAATAAATAATGTGCAAGTCCACCAAAAACTAATAGTGACTTCTCAACACCATTTCTCACTTTGCAAAGAAAGTTTCTAGAGCATAACTGGGGGTGGTCTGTATTTGTGGGTATTTTTCAACCATTACAAATTTGTGTATTTAAAAAAAAATAAAATAAAAAAATCGCAAATGATAAGGGGTACTCCGCTGCTCGGCGTTTGGAACAAATTGTTAGGAACGCTGGAGCCGCAGCCAGGAGCTTGTGACATCATAGCCCCGCCCCTCATGATGTCACACCTCGCCCTCTCAATGCAAGCCTATGGGAGAGAGCCCATATGTCACAAGCTCCCGGTGCCGGCTCCAGCATTCGGAACAGTTTGGTCCAAATACTGAGCAGCGGAGTACCCCTTTAATGACCTGCATGTTTAGTGGCCTACAAAGACAAGTTTTTGTAGGCCACTTGCTTTTGTATTGTGGTTCAATGTAAAGGGGTACTCTGTTACCTTTCTGTCGGAGCTCCGCTTTCCAGCGTCCGGAAGTTCTTGTTCCTAACCATGTATGTGCGAGCTACCGTGTTCAGGGCCGCCCCTCGTGATGTCATGCCCGGCCCCTGTCGTGCCCCCTTCCCATAGACTTTCGTTGAGGGGGCGGGTGTGACGTCACGAAGGGCGGCCCTGAACACAGAAGCCCGCACACACATCGTCCGGAACAAGAACTTCCAGACACTGGAAAGCGGAGCTCCGACAGCAAGGTAATGGAGTACCCCTTTAAGGACCCAGGGCGTACCTGTACGCCCGTGGGAATTTCGGTCCCCACCGGGGGCATGTGTGGGCATGCTGGGATTTGTAGTTTTGCAACAGCTGGAGGGCTTCAGTTTGGAGATCACTGTGCAGTGAGCTCTAAACTGTGGCCCTCTAGATCTTGCAAAACTACAACTCCTAGCATGCCCACACAGCAGTTTGCTGTTTGGGCATGCTGGGATTTGTAGTTTTGCAACATCTGGAGGGCCACAGTTTGGAGATAACTGCAGTGGTCTCTAAACTGTAGCCCTCCAGATGTTGCAAAACTGCAAATCCCAGCATGCCCGAACAGCTGTCTTGGCATGCTGGGAGTTGTAGTTGCATACCTCCAGCTGTTGCATAACTACATCTCCCAGCATGCCCTTCGGTGATCCGTACATCCTGGCAGTTGAAGTTTTGCAACAGCTGGAGGCACACTGGTTGGAAAATACTGAGTTAGGTAACTGAAGTTTTTCCAACCAGTGTGCCTCCAGCTGTTGCAAAAGTACAACTCCCAGCATGCGCGGTCTGTCAGTACATGCTGGGAGTTGTACTTTTGAAACAGCTGGAGGTTTGCCCCCCCCCCATGTGAATGTACAGGGTGCAGTCACACGGACGAGTTTACAGTTAGTTTTTTGCCGCAGCGCAAACTCCTAGCGGAAAACTCACTGTAAATTCCCGCCAGTGTGAATGTACCCTAAAAACACTACACTACACTAACACATAATAAAGGGTAAAACACTACATACACACCCCTTACACTGTCCCCCCCCCCCCCCCCCCAATAAAAATGAAAAACGTATCGTATGGCAGTGTTTCCAAAACGGAGCCTCCAGCTGTTGCAAAACAACTCCCAGCATTTCCGGACAGCCACTGACTGTCCAGGCATGCTGGGAATTTAGCAACAGCTGGAGGCACCCTGTTAGGGGTATTCTACGCCAGTGATTCCCAATGTCCACCCCTATGCAATCCCTATGTAGTCCTCAAATGCGCATGGTGCTCTCTCACTTCGGAGCCCTGTCGTAATTTCAAGGAAAGTTTAGGGACACATATGGGGTGTTTCCGCACTCGGGAGAAATTGCACTTCACATTTTGGGGGGCTTTTTCTCCTTTTACCCCTTATGAAAAGGAAAAGTTGGGGGCTAAACCAGCCTGTTAGTGTAAAAAAAATAAAATTTTACACTAACATGCTGGTGTTGCCCCATACTTTTTGTTTTCACAAGCGGAAAAAGCAAAAAAAAGACCTCCAAAATTTGTAACGCAATTTCTCCTGAGTATGCGAATACCCCTTATGTGGGCGTAAAATGCTCGGCGGAAGCACAACAAGGCTCAGGAGTGAGAGCGCACTATGTACATTTGAGGCCTAAATTGGTGATTTGCACAGGGGTGGCTGATTTTACTGCGGTTCTGACAAACGCAAAAAAATAAATACCCACGTGTGACCCCATTTTGGAAACTACACCCCTCACAGAACGTAACAAGGGGTATAGTGAGCCTGAACACCCCACAGGTGTTTGACAAATTTTCATTAAAGTTGGATGGGAAAATGAAAAAAAAAAATAAAATGTTTTCACTAAAATGCTGGTGTTACCCTAAATTTTTCATTTTCACAAGGGAAAATAGGAAAAAAGCCCCCCAAAATTTGTAACCCCATTTCTTCTGAGTAAGAAAATACCCCATATGTGGATGTAAAGTGCTCTGCGGGTGCACTACAATGAAGAGAAGGAGCGCCATTGGGATTTTGAAGAGAGAATTTGTCCGGAATTGAAGGCCACGTGTGTTTACAAAGCCCCCATAGTGCCAGAACAATGGACCCCCACATGTGACCCCATTTTGGAAACCACTAAGGCTGCGATTATTTTAATAATCGATTAGTTGTCAATTATTTTATCGAAAAACCCCTTAAGGACGCAGGACGTCCTGGTGCGGTGGTACTTAACGCACCAGGACGTACATTTACGTCCTGTGCATAACCGCGGGCATCGGAGCGATGCCCGTGTCATGCGCGGCTGATCCCGGCTGCTGATCGCAGCCAGGGACCCGCCGGCAATGGCCGACGCCCGCGATCTCGTGGGCGTCCGCCATTAACCCCTCAGATGCCGGGATCAATACAGATCCCGGCATCTGCGGCAGTGCGCGATTTGAATGAATGATCGGATCGCCCGCAGCGCTGCTGCGGGGATCCGATCATTCATAACGCCGCACGGTGGTCCCCTCTCCTGCCTCCGTCCGGCTCCCGGCGTCTCCTGCTCTGGTCTGTGATCGAGCAGACCAGAAGATCACCGAAAACACTGATCTGTTCTATGTCCTATACATAGAACAGATCAGTATTAGCAATCATGGTATTGCTATGAATAGTCCCCTATGGGGACTATTCAAGTGTAAAAAAAAAGTGAAAAATCCCCTCCCCCAATAAAAAAGTAAAACGTCAGTTTTTTCCTATTTTACCCCCAAAAAGCGTAAAATTTTTTTTTTATAGACATATTTGGTATCGCCGCGTGCGTAAATGTCCGATCTATTAAAATAAAATGTTGCCGTACGGTGAACGGCGTGAACGAAAAAAAAAAAAGCCAAAATTCCTACTTTTTTGATACATTTTATAAAAAAAAAAAATTATAAAAAATGTATTAAAAGTTTTTTATATGCAAATGTGGTATCAAAAAAAAGTACAGATCATGGCGCAAAAAATGAGCCCCCATACCGCCGCTTATACGGAAAAATAAAAAAGTTAGAGGTCATCAAAATAAAGGGATTATAAACGTACTAATTCGGTTAAAAAGTTTGTGATTTTTTTTAAGCGCAACAATAATAGAAAAGTATGTAATAATGGGTATCATTTTAATCGTATTGACCCTCAGAATAAAGAACACACGTCATTTTTACCATAAATTGTACGGCGTGAAAACGAAACCTTCCAAAATTAGCAAAATTGCGTTTTTAGTTTTCATTTCCCCACAAAAATAGTGTTTTTTGGTTGCGCCATACATTTTATGATATAATGAGTTATGTCATTACAAAGGACAACAGGTCGCGCAAAAAACAAGCCCTCATACTAGTCTGTGGATGAAAATATAAAAGAGTTATGATTTTTAGAAGGCGAAGAGGAAAAAATGAAAACGTAAAAATTTAATTGTCTGAGTCCTTAAGGCCAAAATGGGCTGAGTCCTTAAGGGGTTAATCGGAAAAAAATTCAAAATGCCAAAAAAAGGGGTTCAGCTGATTCTACTTGAAAAACTATGTACAATGCCAATATTAAAAGTTTCTAGCATTTGATGTGACCAAACAGCAGCAATTTTGGATTATTATTTTTTTTTTACGTTTACGCTGGTTGCTGTCATTATTAATGATCCTGTACAGAAACCAGCGTAAATTTGATACTGCCGCATGGGTAATTGTCTGAACTATTCAAAAAAAATGTTAATGATTCACTAATATTTTAATAGTTCAGACAGTTACACATGCGGTAGTATCAAATATGTAAAAGAAAAAAATATTTTACTTTTTATGTATAGCAATAGGAAAAGGGGGAGCTAATTTTTATTGGGGAGCAGTAAATTTACATTTTTTTCTTTTAATATAGCACTCCTATACACATGTGTATGGGCAGACTGCAGACCATTGCTTTTACAGACCCCTTTAGACAGCAGCCCCCCCCTTTAGACAGCAGCCCCCCCCTTTAGACAGCAGGCCCCCCCTTTAGACAGCAGGGCCCCCCTTTTAGACAGCAGGGTCCCCCCTTTTAGACAGCAGGGTCCCCCCTTTTAGACAGCAGGGTCCCCCCTTTTAGACAGCAGGGTCCCCCCTTTTAGACAGCAGCCCCCCCTTTTAGACAGCAGGGCCCCCCTTTTAGACAGCAGGGCCCCCTCTTTTAGACAGCAGGGCCCCCTCTTTTAGACAGCAGGGCCCCCTCTTTTAGACAGCAGGGCCCCCTCCTTTAGACAGCAGGGCCCCTCCTTTAGACAGCAGGGCCCCTCCTTTAGACAGCAGGGCCCCTCCTTTAGACAGCAGGGCCCCTCCTTTAGACAGCAGGGCCCCTCCTTTAGACAGCAGGGCCCCTCCTTTAGACAGCAGGGCCCCTCCTTTAGACAGCAGGGCCCCTCCTTTAGACAGCAGGGCCCCTCCTTTAGACAGCAGGGCCCCTCCTTTAGACAGCAGGGCCCCTCCTTTAGACAGCAGGGCCCCTCCTTTAGACAGCAGGGCCCCTCCTTTAGACAGCAGGGCCCCTCCTTTAGACAGCAGGGCCCCTCCTTTAGACAGCAGGGCCCCTCCTTTAGACAGCAGGGCCCCTCCTTTAGACAGCAGGGCCCCTCCTTTAGACAGCAGGGCCCCTCCTTTAGACAGCAGGGCCCCTCCTTTAGACAGCAGGGCCCCTCCTTTAGACAGCAGGGCCCTCCTTTAGACCGCAGGGCTCCACTTTAGAGAGCAGCTCCCACCCTTGTAGACACCAGGGCCCCCCTTTAGACTGCAGCCCCCACCCTTATAGACAGCAGGGCTCCCCTTTAGAGAGCAGGGCCCCCCTTTAGACCGCAGTCCCCACCCTTGTAGACAGCTCACTTACAGCTGTCCTCTGTCGGGGCTGCCGTTCCGCTGCACAGCTCTAGCCTCCGCATCATGTAGTCCTATGGAGGAGCATGTGACATACACGTCACTCTGCTTCCTCCGTAACGTTACGCCGGGCGCAGGGGAGGAGTAGAGTGACGTGTATGTCACATGCTCGTCCATAGGACTACATGATGCGGACGCTAGAACTGTGCAGCGGAACGGCAGTCCCGACAGAGGACAGCTGTAAGTGAGCTGTCTACAAGGGTGGGGGCTGCGGTCTAAAGGGGGGCCCTGCTGCTGCCCCACATGTCCCCGCCGATGCCTTGCTCCTAGCACCCCGCCGGGACATGCCTATTTTCTGCTGCTCATCTCTGTACCCGACGAAGATGAGCAGCACGTCCCCACGCTGTGCTGATTGCACTAGGAGCAGGGCAGCTGCGGGGACATGTCGGGCGGCGGTGAATAAACGAATGAATGTAGCCTATATGCGGCACATGTCTGCTTCATTCATTCATTCATTCACTGACGGCAGACAACGAATCGGGCGATTATTCGATAACGGGATTTGTCGACAACGAATAATTACATCGATTAATCGTTGCAGCCCTAGAAACCACAACTCACATAATGTAATAAGGGGTACAGTGAGCATTTACGCCCCACAGGTGTCTGATTTTTGTAACAGTGATCTGTGAAAATGAAGAATGTAATTTTTCATTTGCACAGCCCACTGTTCCAAAGATCTGTCATACGCCAGTGGGGTGTAAATACTCACTGCACTCCTTATTAAATTCTGTGAGGGGTGTAGTTTCCAAAATGGGGTCACATGTGGGGGGGTCCACTGTTCTGGCACCACGGGGGGCTTTGTAAACGCACATGGCCCCCGACTTCCATTCCAAACAAATTCTCTTTCAAAAAGCTCAATGGCGCTCCTCCTCTTCTGAGCATTGTAGTGCGCCAGCAGAGCACTTGACGTCCACACATGGGGTTTTTCCATACTCAGAAGAAATGGGGTTACAAATTTTGGTGTTATTTTCTCCTATTACCCCTTGTAAAAATGTTAAATTTGGGGAAAAAAATGCATTTTAGTGAATTTTTTTTTTTCATTTACACATCCAAATTTAGCAAAAAGTCGTCAAACACCTGTGGGGTGTTAAGGCTCACTGTACCCCTTGTTACATTCCTTGAGGGGTGTAGTTTCCATAATAATACGCCATGTTTTTTTTTTTTTTTGTTTTTTTTCTGTTCTGGCACCAAAGGGGCTTCCTAAATGCAACATGCCCCCCAAAAACCATTTCAGCAAAATGTGCTTTCCAAAAGCTAAATGTGACTCCTCTTCTGAGCATTGTAGTTCACCCGCAGAGCATTTTACGTCCTAAAATGGGGTATTTATATACTCAGAAGAGATGGGGTTACAAATTTTGGGGGGCATTTTCTCTCATTACCCTTTGTAAAAATGGTAAATTTGGGGAAAAAACTGCACTTTAGTGAAAAAAAAATTTTTTTCATTTACACATCCGACTTTAACGAAAAGTCGCCAAACCGGTGGAGTGTTAAGGCTCACTGGACCCCTTGGTACGTGCCTTGAGGGGTGTAGTTTCCAAAATGGTATGCCATGTGGGGGTTTTCTGCTGTTCTGGCACCATACGGGCTTCCTAAATGTGACATGCCCCCCAAAAACCGTTTCATCAAACTTCACTCTCTAAAATCCCATTGTCGCTCCTTCCCTTCTGAGCCCTCTACTGCGCCCGCTGAACACTTAACATACACATATGGGGTATTTCCTTACTCAAGAGAAACTGAGTTACAAATTTTGGGTGGCTTTTTCTCCTTTTACCCCTTGTAAAAATTCAAAAACTGGGTCTACAAGAACATGCGAGTGTAAAAAATGAAGATTTTGAATTTTCTCCTTCACTTTGCTGCTATTCCAGTGAAACACCTAAAGGGTTAACAAACTTTCTGGATGTCATTTTGAATACTTTGAGGGGTGCAGTTTTTATAATGGGGGTAATTTTAATAAGAAAGCCCTTCAAATCCACTTCAAAACTGAACTGGTCCCTGAAAAACTGCTGCTGAACTTTGAAGCCCTCTGGTGTCTTCCAAAAGTAAACACGTCAACTTTATGATGAAAATATAAAGTAGACATATTGTATATGTGAATCAAAATATAATTTATTTGGAATGTCTATTTTCCTTACAAGCAGAGAGCTTCAAAGTTAGAAAAATGCTACATTTTAAATTTTTTCATCAAATTTTGGAATTTTTCACCAAGAAATGATTCAAGTATCGGCGAAAATTTACCACTAACATAAAGTAGAATATGTCACGAAAAAACAATCTCGGAATCAGAATGAAAAGTAAAAGCATCCCCGGGTTATTAATGCTTAACGTGACAGTGGTGCAAAAAATGGCCAGGTCCTTAATGTGAAAATGGGCTGGGTCCTTAAGGGGTTAAAGGACAAAAAAATAAAACTCTCCTGGACAAAAATGATGGTTCGCTGAACGTAATATTTTGAGGCAGTCACTGCGATCCAGCGATTTCTGTAAACCTCAATGAGACTTCTGCACTTGTCTCTCGGTATCTTGGCCGGCTCCTCATAAGATACTGATCCAGCTTTCTCAGGTGTGAAGGTGTCTTCTCCAGAATCCAGGTTTCAGCTCCTACAGATGTTCAATAGGATTCAGATCAAGGCTCATTGGGGGAGATTTATCAAAACCTGTCCAGAGGAAAAGTTGCTGAGTTTCCCATAGCAACCAATCAGATCGCTTCTTTCATTTTGCAAAGGCCTTGTCAGAAATATAAGAAGGGATCTGATTGGTTGCTATGGGCAACTAGACAACTTTTCCTCTGCACAGGTTTTGATAAATCTCCCCCATAGAGGGCCCATTCAGAATAGCCCAATTGTAATGAGCGCACCTGACGAGTCTGTGTATTCTTCTCCCTGGTCAGGTAAGAGTTACAGATCCTAGCCATTGAGCAGCAGCGGCAGGATATTTAAAGGGGCACTCCCGTGGAGAACTTTTTTTTTCAAATCAACCGGTGCCAGAAAGTTAAACAGATTTGTAAATGACTTCTATTTAAAAATATGAATCCTTCCAGTACTTTTTAGGGTCTATATACTACAGATTCTATAAATGCTTATCTTTTTAGATTTCTCTGATGTCATGACCACAGTGCTCTCTGCTGACCTCTGCTGTCCATTTTAGGAACTGTCCAGAGCAGCATATGTTTGCTATGAGGATTTTTTCCTGCTCTGGACAGTTCTTAAAATGGACAGCAGAGGTCAGTGCAGGCTCCATACTGGCCGGCCCCCAGCTGATTCTTTTAGCTGAGGGCCAGCGTTAATAGCCGACATGTGCCGATCGCCACAGCCGGCTATTAACCCTTTAGATCACCGCTGTCAGTGGACTGCTCGCCGGGGTGGCCATCCACTTTGGAGGTAGCCGTAGTCCTGTGCTGGCTGTGGCTCTGCCAATGATAAAGCCTGGCAGGACCAGGCTTTATCAATCGAGCGCAGAGCACACAGATCAATGTGATTCTATAAAAACCACATTGATCTGTATGAGGAATCTAACGATTCCTCCTAAAAGTCCCCTAAGGGGACTAAAAGTGTAAGAAATAAAAAAATGTTAAATTAACCCCTTCCTTATTAAAAGTTCAAATCACCCCCCTTTTCCCAAATTCCATATAAAAAATATATACATAATAAAAATAAACATGTGGTATCGCCAAGTGCGTAAATGTCCGAACTATAAAAATGTAAGGTTCATTAAACCGCACGTTCAATGGTGTACACGTAAAAAATAATTCCAAAGTCCAAAATTGCATATTTTTGGTCACTTTGTATACCCTAAAAATGTTTATAAAAAGTGATAAAAAAGTCTGATCAAAACAATCATAGTACTGATGAAAACTTCAGATCGTGGCGCAAAAAATTAGGCCTTATACCACCCGAGAAACCCAAAAAATAAAAAAAGTTATAGGGGTCAGAAGAGGACAATTTTAAACATTCTAATTTTGGTGCATAGTTATGATTTTTTTTTAAATAGTAAAATAAAGAAAACATATATAAATTGAGTATAACTGTAACCGTATGGACCTACAGAATAAATAGATGGTGTCATTTTACTGAAAAGTGCACTGCGTAGAATCTGAAGCCAAAAATATTTTTTTCCTGGGTTGGCCGTAAATTTGGTGGTGAAATGATTGAGGTCATTACAAAGTACAATTGGTGGTGCAAAAAATATGCCCCATATAAGTCTCTAGGTGCAAAATTGAAAGCGTTATGATTTTTAAATTAAAGTGCAAAAAATCAATGTGCAAAAAAAAAAACGTGGTCCTTAAGAGGTTAATTAAACTGTACGGTCAATGGTGTACATGTAAAAAAAATTCCAAAGTCCAAAATAGCGTATATTTGCTCACTTTTTATACCATAAAAAAAGAATAAAAAACTATCAAAAAGTCCAATCAAAATAAAAATGGTACTGATAAAATTTTAGATCACGGCGCAAAAAATGAGCCCTCATACATCCCCATATCCGGAAAAATAAAAAAGTTATAGGGGTCAGAAGATTACATTTCTAAACGTATAAAGTTTTTGTGCGGGTAGTTATGATTTTTTCCCAAAAACAAAACAAAATCAAACCTATATAAGTAGGGTATCATTTTAATCTTATGAACCTATAGAACAAAGATAAGAAAAATGCACTGTGTTAAAAACAGAAGCCCCAAAAAGATACAAAATGGAATTTTTTCCCCCCACAAATAAAACTGGAGCTCTTTGGCAAGTCGCTTATCAGCCATTTATGAGCCTTGATCTGAATCATATTAAACATATGTGAAAGGAGCTAAAACCTGTAGTCTAGAAGGCCTCACACCTGCTGGAGCAGGATGACGAGTAGGCCAAGATAAATTATTTATTTTATACAGTGAATACTGTAAATGGAATAGAAAAAAAGGTAGAATTGCAGTCAAGTGGTCACTTTAAAAAATGTAAAAAATCTGCATTCTTGTTCCAGTAAATTATCCATCACCTGACGTGCCTCTTCCTGGTCAGCGCTGCTGAAACCCACCGTTCCCTTGGAAGTTACACCTGTTACTTTTAAAAATGATCACTTTAAAAAAATATAAATTTTTTTTTAAGTGATCAAAAAAGAGACCTATGTGGATGGAAAAAAAAATTATATGGTATAGAATATGGCATGCAAAGCTATTTAAAAATAAGTTCGGTAATTGATTTTTTTAAAGCAGAAATAAGTTAACATGTCATTTTTACCACAGAGTAACTCTGTAAAATTGAAACCCCAAGAAATAGTAGAATTTCAGTTTTTTTTTCCATTGTATTACTCAACTTGTTTTTCTTAACTTTCTCAGTCCATTATATGGTAAAATAAATAATGGAAACAAAAAATACAACTTCCCATCACTAAAAAAAACTCTCTCTCATACAGCTCTGTGAATGTGGAAAATAAAAACCAAAAAGAAAGTTGCATACTTTTAATTGATGGTTTAAAAAAAATAAAAAAATGTTATTGTATAAATTTATGGCAAACCATAATTTATGATTGGAGGGCATCCTTAAAACTAAGGGGCTTCACTGTGGACACCCCAAACCAATGATAACCTAAATCGGTGGGTGTCCCGGTGGTGAGTAATTGCTATGTTGCAATTGTTGAACAGTAAATAAATACACTGACCCCCTCAGTAGCATGCCGCATACTGGTGTTCCACCCCTCAGGTTTACACCGCCCTGTTGTGGTTTCCATAGATAAGCGCTCACTTCAGGGAGTTTCCTTTCTATGTATTTCTGCTCTGGGCATGACAATATATTCTGTTTACTATAGTTTGTGTCATGTAAGAAAACCCAGTTTATTAAATGACCTTCTGCTTGTGCTTTTATTTTGCTGGAAAAAAACAAACACTTTTATGGGGCCACAGAGTGTCAAAGAGGCGTAGCCAGGAGTCCACATTGTCTCTGAGCCACTTTGACTAGCCATGTGACTTCATGCCCGCTCCCTCTTTGAGTGACATACAGGGTCTGTCTGGCAACAGTGAGCTGTGTTGAAGTCCTGTGCATGCATTGTCAATGGGAATCGTGAGCGCATGCGCAATGAGTCTGGCAGGTTAGAAACCACACAGGACTCTTAGAGTCACAGATCATGCTCAGGACTTCAACATGGCTCCCAATCCCAAATGAGCCATGTGTGTGTCATTCAGAGAGGTAGCGGGTGTGACATCACAGGGGAGAGACATTATACCACAGGGAACACAGTGAACACCTCTTTAACAACACTTTTGGGTCAGCACAAAAGGTTTCTTTTTCTTTTCTTTTTTTTTAGCAAAATAAAGTGATGCAAACCACGCTTCTCAGTTTGAGCCTCTGATTAGCCTACATTATATCACATGAATAATAGTAACCTACCCTTATTGTACAATATAGCACTGCCTCTACTTCTCAGTTGTAAGTATCTGTGATCATTGAGTATGGAGAGGCTGTCAAATGAGAGCGGCTGTATGTTTTGTTTTATTTTTTTGCATCTATCACAGAATTGTTATAGGAAATCCATATGATCAGACTAAAGCAAATTAAACTAAACCTGAGCCACACTGTAGTACAGACCATGGGACCCAGAATTCAGATAAACAAGGGTTTACATATAAATGTTAAACATTCTATTTACTTTACCTAAAATAGACAATATTTAAACAATAATTTTTATAGCAGTCCACATGAATCTTAATGGCTTTTTTTTACAGCAGTGACAGAGCATCATTTCCATATCACACTGGAGCAAAGACCCAGCCCCTCGTCCCCACAGTGTCCTGATATGAATTTTGTAAGAGTGATTGGAGATCTACATTGCTGTAAACATCCAGCACATATAGATATCTGATGTGCTGTGACTATGAACTTGTGGATGTGGATTACGTTGGTCTTAATTTTTTTACTGATCTGCTTTATCTTCTACAGTGGATATATCTACTACATACACATGAAGTATGACCACATCCCCGGACTACCAAGAGACAGGTTGGTAGTATTAACTGTTACGCCTAGCGCTCCGGGTCCCCGCTCCTCCCCGGAGCGCTCACGGCGTCTCTCTCCCCGCAGCGCCCCGGTCAGTCCCGCTGACCGGGAGCGCTGCACTGTCATGGCCGTCGGGGATGCGATTCGCACAGCGGGACGCGCCCGCTCGCGAATCGCATCCCAGGTCACTTACCCGTCCCGGTCCCCTGCTGTCATCTGCTGGCGCGCGCGGCTCCGTTCTCTAGGGCGCGCGCGCGCCAGCTCTCTGCGACTTAAAGGGCCAGCGCACCAATGATTGGTGCCTGGCCCAATTAGCTTAATTGGCTCCCATCTGCTCCCTGCCTTTATCTGACCTCCTCCCATGCACTCCCTTGCCGGATCTTGTTGCCTTGTGCCAGTGAAAGCGTTTAGTGTGTCCAAAGCCTGTGTACCTGAACTTCTGCTACCCATCCTGACTACGAACCTTGCCGCCTGCCCCCGACCTTCTGCTACGTCTGACCTTGCCTCTGCCTAGTCCTTCTGTCCCACGCCTTCTCAGCAGTCAGCGAGGTAGAGCCGTTGCTAGTGGATACGACCTGGTTGCTACTGCCGCAGCAAGACCATCCCGCTTTGCGGCGGGCTCTGGTGAAAACCAGTAGCCTCTTAGAACCGGTCCACTAGCACGGTCCACGCCAATCCCTCGCTGACACAGAGGATCCACTACCTGGAAGCCGAATCGTGACAGTAGATCCGGCCATGGATCCCGCTGAGGTGCCGCTGCCAAGTCTCGCTGATCTTCCCACGGTGGTCGCTCAGCAATCGCAGCAGATTGCCCAACAAGGACAGCAGCTGTCGCAGTTGACCGCCATGTTACAGCAAATTCTGCCTCTGCTACAGCAGCAACCATCTCCTCCGCCAGCTCCTGCACCTCCTCCGCAGCGAGTGGCCGCTCCTAACCTCCGCTTGTCCCTGCCGGACAAATTTGATGGGGACTCCAGACTCTGCCGTGGATTTTTGTCTCAGTGTTCCCTGCATATGGAGATGTTGTCAGACTTGTTTCCTACAGAACGGTCTAAGGTGGCGTTCGTAGTAAGCCTTCTTTCAGGAAAGGCCTTGTCTTGGGCCACACCGCTCTGGGACCGCAATGATCCTGCCACAGCCACAGTCCAGTCCTTCTTTGCTGAAGTCCGAAGTGTCTTTGAGGAACCTGCCCGAGCCTCTTCTGCTGAGACTGCCCTGCTGAACCTGGTCCAGGGTAATTCTTCCGTTGGCGAGTACGCCATACAATTCCGTACTTTTGCATCTGAACTATCCTGGAATAATGAGGCTCTCTGCGCGACCTTTAAAAAAGGCCTATCCAGTCGCATCAAGGATGTGCTGGCCGCACGAGAGATTCCTGCCAACCTCCAAGAACTCATCCATTTGGCTACCCGCATTGACATGCGTTTTTCTGAGCGACACCAAGAGCTCCGCCAGGAAAAAGACTTAGATCTCTGGGCACCTCTCCCACAGCATCCTTTGCAGTCTATGCCTGGGCCTCCCGCCGAGGAGGCCATGCAAGTGGATCGGTCTCGCCTGACCCAGGAAGAGAGGAATCGCCGTAGAGAAGAAAATCTCTGTCTGTACTGTGCCAGTACCGAGCATTTCTTGGTGGATTGCCCTATCCGTCCTCCACGCCTGGGAAACGCACGCACGCACCCAGCTCACGTGGGTGTGGCATCTCTTGGTTCTAAATCTTCTTCTCCACGTCTCACGGTGCCCGTGCGGATTTCTCCTACAGCCAACTCCTCCCTCTCAGCCTTGGCCTGCTTGGACTCTGGTGCCTCCGGGAATTTTATTTTGGAGTCCTTTGTTAATAAATTCAGCATCCCGGTGACCCGTCTCGCCAAACCGCTCTACATTTCCGCGGTCAACGGAGCCAGATTGGACTGCACCGTGCGTTACCGCACAGAACCCCTCCTGATGTCTATCGGACCCCACCACGAAAGGATTGAGTTCTTCATTCTCCCCAGTTGTACCTCTGAGGTCCTCCTCGGTCTGCCATGGCTCCGGCTTCATTCCCCCACCCTTGATTGGACCACCGGGGAGATAAAGAACTGGGACTCTGCCTGCCATAGGAAGTGCCTCTCCCCCCCTCCCAGTCCCGTCAGGCAAACCTCTGTGCCTCCTCATGGCCCCCGTCCTGGTGTCACACTGCCCCGTGCCAGGCTTCGCCCTCTGCCCTCCCTCCCCATTCCCACTCCTGCTGTACTGCCTGCCGTTGAGGAAACCCTCCATTCTTTCCCGGTGTCCTCATCCCAGGGGAGGCAGTTGCCGGTCAAAGAAAAGGGGAGACCTAAGGGGGGGGGTACTGTTACGCCTAGCGCTCCGGGTCCCCGCTCCTCCCCGGAGCGCTCACGGCGTCTCTCTCCCCGCAGCGCCCCGGTCAGTCCCGCTGACCGGGAGCGCTGCACTGTCATGGCCGTCGGGGATGCGATTCGCACAGCGGGACGCGCCCGCTCGCGAATCGCATCCCAGGTCACTTACCCGTCCCGGTCCCCTGCTGTCATCTGCTGGCGCGCGCGGCTCCGCTCTCTAGGGCGCGCGCGCGCCAGCTCTCTGCGACTTAAAGGGCCAGCGCACCAATGATTGGTGCCTGGCCCAATTAGCTTAATTGGCTCCCATCTGCTCCCTGCCTTTATCTGACCTCCTCCCATGCACTCCCTTGCCGGATCTTGTTGCCTTGTGCCAGTGAAAGCGTTTAGTGTGTCCAAAGCCTGTGTACCTGAACTTCTGCTACCCATCCTGACTACGAACCTTGCCGCCTGCCCCCGACCTTCTGCTACGTCTGACCTTGCCTCTGCCTAGTCCTTCTGTCCCACGCCTTCTCAGCAGTCAGCGAGGTAGAGCCGTTGCTAGTGGATACGACCTGGTTGCTACTGCCGCAGCAAGACCATCCCGCTTTGCGGCGGGCTCTGGTGAAAACCAGTAGCCTCTTAGAACCGGTCCACTAGCACGGTCCACGCCAATCCCTCGCTGACACAGAGGATCCACTACCTGGAAGCCGAATCGTGACATTAACATTGCATGGTCTGTACATTGCAGTCTATATTTCCAGACTGGAGCCACAAACTGATAAGACTAAGGCTAGGTTTCCACTTGGTTTTTTTTCTGGCAGTTTTTGGAAAACTGCCGCTGCAGTTTTTGAGCCAAAGCCAGAAATGTATTCAAAAGGAATAGGACATAAAAAGGAAGGACTTACACTTCTCCTCCCTTATGGATCCACTTCTGACTTTGGCTCAAAAACTGCAGTGGCAGTTTTCCAAAACATGCCAGAAAAAAAACCAAGTGGAAACTTAGCCTAAATATCCAAATATAACAATATGAGTAAATTGCAGAGTTTTTAGTGGCAAAAACCCCACATGATATTGCAACATGTTTCAATGCTCAGTGAATGATTTTTACCTTTGACTAGTTTACACCCATGCATAGTTTGGTACTTTCTATTTCTATATTTTAAAGAATTTCCTAAAAGTTCAGTGAATATTTGGAGCATTTTTGGAGAAGACCACTATTGTAAATTAGGAAAGTAAGTGTTAGTAAAATGTTAGTACGGTAAATTTTTTTTTTAGTTTTATTTTCTATACTCTAAAATCTAAATTTATATTTCATATTTTATTGACTGGATCTATAGCAACACTACACTAGACCCAGTCATCAGTTCTTCCCATCTTAGGAACTGGGAAAAAATATAATATAAAAATACATATATGTATTAATATAAATGTTTAAAGGGAATCTGACAGCTCTTTGCTTCTTAAACACCATTGGATAGCTGTTTCATACTGAAGAATCTCTGGCTGAAAATAGCACCAGACTGCAATGTATTCCATGCAGATTTCACCGAAAGATTGAACAAAATCATAGAAATATACAATTCAATGGTTTAACATGTAATATTTACCTATAATAGATGGACACAGACAACACATGTGGGATAAAAGGCTGCGATGTAACTAAACAATAAAATAATATGTCATTTGTTATTAACAAAATATAACAAACAAAGGAAATATGTCCACTCTATTTAGAAATAGAGAGACTAACCCCAGTTACTAACATCGCGACAAAGTAAAATGCTATATCTTTTTAAGTGTACCTGTCGTTAACAAAAACTTTTTAAGTAATGTAGATAATATCATTATATGTATATTTGTAATATAAATTAATAAAAAAAAAAAATGGATATTTTTGAGTGAAAAAATGCTGCCCCTGCAGCTATTGCATGTGTGTCTCTGCGATGAGACCAAATATAGAACTTGAGGGCAGGACAAGCAGGGCTCTGTGCAGGCTCCCATATTGTCAATCATCCAGCTGTGTGAGCCAGGACCGTGTCACAGAGTTATGCTTGTCTTCAGTGTACAGAACCCTGCTTGTCCATTCACACTTCCTGTATTTGGTCTCGTCACAGAGACACACTCCCTGTGACAAGACCAAATACAGGACACTGCAGGGACAAAATATACACATTTTTTAACCAATGTATATTACAAATATACATAAAATGTTATTTTGTACATTATATAATAGTTTTTGTTAACGATAGGTACATTTTAAATGAAAATTTGACAGATTAATTAATGTATTTATTTATTAACAATAAGAAAACCTAACAGAAAAACATTTTTTATGGGAAGGAAGGAGAAATTTCGAATTGTGCATCGAAATTCCATTGACAGCAATGGGATTCTACTGCATCGGAATTTCTGAGAGTAATTATACTTGAAAATTCCTCAGTCTGAACCGAGCCTTAGGGTAGTGTCACACGTAAGAGATGTGCAGCGTATTTTAAGTTGCGCATCCGCTGATGACCCGACCCTATAGTGTGCCTCCAGCTGTTTCCCCCCTGTCCTGCTCACAGCAGCAATCCGCTGCTATGAGCAACAACAGGTACGTACGCGCATACGCAGTGTACTCATCGCGGCAACTCCATGATGTTTGTGAGTACACTGCACGGGCACCAGCGACTTGCACATCCCTGTGTGGCTGTTCGTAGCGGAGGATTACTGCTGCAAATAGGTCACAGGGGGAAAACAGCTGGAGGCACACTATAAGGTCTGGTTATCGGCAGATCCGCAGTGTAAAATACGCTGCAAATCCGTTACGTGTGACCCTACCCTTAGAGTATAAGGTGTTCTTCCCTGCTCACCTCTGAACTGCATTCTGCCAGCTATATTGGTTTTCCTTACCCCCAATGTGGGGGTCGGCACATGTTCCGGGAGGCCAGGCCGTGCCTCCTCTTCAGGTTCGGGGGTTATGGTGGCACGTGGCTCCGACTTTCTTGTACCCCTGAGCCAGTGCACGAAACAGGAGGCCAGGCAGCGCCTCCCCTCCAGGTTCGCATGCTTCACTGCTTCTTCTTATGACCGACGGGTGCTTACCCGCGGCCATGACACTGCCTCCAGCGGAGTTTAGCTCCGCCCCTCCAACATTGCGGAGGTCGGCGGCGCTCCGTAGTCAGAGCGGCACCGTTGGCCTCACTGAGCTGCGGCCCGATAGGAGTTCTTCCTGTCCGGCCCGCTCTTGTCCTCTGGCCTCGGAACTGTGTGGCGGCTTAGCAGGTGCTTCTGAGCACGCCGCTCCGTGCCATCGCCGCTCCTGGGGCTGCCCACGTGTGTTTTTTCTTCAGGGTCCCTTTCCTAGGGTCTGTATTGGGGGCTGCTTTATTTGCTACTCTGTAAGGTGACCTGCTATACATAAATTACATTGAGTCAGTTGAAGTATGTCTTTGGTATCCCTAATTTCTGCATTGTCGCTCAGTGTCAGGGATCTTATGCAAACCGCTGTGGCGGGTTGTTGCCAGGGATTTCACGATCCCTTGGAAACTACCGGGGATTTATTCAATGCCTGTTCTCCCCTACCACTGAGTGCCATACCATGTACAAGAGCTTTTGCATTCCTGGCAGATGCTAAGGTCTCTTTTGAGGTTCCTTCTCTGTTAGGTCTGCCGGCCACCCATCCAGGGGGTTTTCTTTAGGGATCGACCTATTATTGGTTTGGCCGATATTATCGGCCGATATTCACGATTTTGGACGTTATCGGTATCGGCAATTACCTTGCCGATAATGCCTCGCCCCCCCCGGACAGAGGCCAACGCCGCTGCTGCCCCATCCCCCCTGGCAGGATATACCTGCACACTGTTAGTGAGGTAATCAGTTTTAGTTAGTGTCAGTAGGAGGCAAGACACAGGTTTGGGAGCTACCCAGACCTGGTCTTTTAAAAAAAAAATTATTTTCTAGTAAGGGCTATTTAGTTAGTTTTTTTCCTCCCTTTTGTTTCCCTTTTACAGGTGGGGGTTCAGGAGCATTGCGCTACCTGTTCTACCATATACGACAAAGGGGCATGGAACATAACAGTATGGGCCATCAACCCCTTATCGCCAACGGCCAGCGCCTGGAGGTTGTACCCTCGGTCCGGGTCCCCCACTGCTCCTGCTCGCCCCTCTATCTTAGCCTGCTATGATGCAGTGTGGCCATAAGCTGGTTGAGTATAAGCCTGGGTGAGTATAAGAAGATGGCGTCTGCAGGTGAGTATTTTACCCCCCCATTCCTCCCCCTTCCTCTTTAAAAAGGGACTCTATCCTTTATTGGGAGCTTTATGCATGGGGCTCACTCAGGTCCCCTGGGGGGGCTTTGTTTTCTTTGTACTAGGTTTTCTGGAGGACAGCGGCCGGCCCTTTGCAGCACCTCCCTCAGTAGGTGTTCTTCCCTGCTCACCTCTGAACTGCATTCTGCCAACTATATTGGTTTTCCTTACCCCCACTGTGGGGGTCGGCACACGTTCCGGGAGCCAAGGCCGCGCCTCCTCTTCAGGTTCGGAGGTTATGGCGGCACATGGCTCCGACTTTCTTGTACCCCTGAGCTGAGTCAGTGTGCGAAACAGGAGGCCAGGCAGCGCCTGCCCTCCAGGTTCGCATGCCTCACTGCTTCTTCTCATGACCGACTGGTGTTTACCCGCGGCCATGACGCTGCCCCATTACCTCCCCATCCCCGGTTTTATAATTACCTGTTCCCGGGGTCCACACTACTTCTGGCTCCTGCGCAGTTGCTGTGCGCTGCGCAATGACGAGTGACGTCCTCAACACGACGTCACTGTCAGTGCCCTCAGTGACAGCTCAGGACGCCACCGGAGCCAGAAGTAGCGTGGACCCGAGAACAGGTAATTATAAAACCGGGGATGGGGGAGCCAATGGGGCAGCGACGGTGGTTGGACTCAGGACCGGCAGGGGGAGAGAAGCGGGCCGCGGCGGTGGTCTCTGGCCCCGCAAAAGCCGCTGCAGTTCATTGATTTAAAGCGCCCGCATCTGCAGAAAATACAGCTGTCTAACTTGAAAGGTGTATACTGGTGCTAATACTATGAGCCGAATGCCTAAGCTGCAGAAAGTTGTAAAAAAGGTCAATCCTACCAACCATTTAAAATTATAGCACAGTTATAAAAACAATACAACTGCGTAAAAAGGACTTCAGTATAAGAATAACATACACCTGATGTGACTGTGTATAGAAGAATATGTATACACATCAATCATAACAAGTTAGCCTGAAAAACGTTATGTTGTGGTTAAATGTTTTCCTGGCTAACTTGTTTTGATTGATGTGTATACATATCCTGGTATTGGTTTGCGACTTCAGGACAAAAAGTCTCACAAAAAGTGTCAAAACAGTACATATAAAAATATTAAAACTACATATAAGTAGTTTTAATATTTATCCTCAGTTTCTATGATGGGAAGAACCGATGACTGGATCTAGTGCAGCATTGCTCTTATTGCCCTATAATTACTATAAGTACAAAAAGTTATATATTCCTTTTTTTGTTTCCAGCTTTTTCTTTGGGCATTTACCTTCCATGCTGAGGGTCATTGAAAACAATGGACTAGTACATGATCTCTTTCTGGAATGGTGAGTTGCTTTCTGCATATACAAATTAGACCTGTTAGAAGCTGGAACATTGGCATATGTTTTTGGCTTTATTATGGAGGTATGGGGCTGACGCTACTATTAGGTTGTTATGGTGGGTTCAAACATAGACACACTGTGGCTGGCTCTATGCTGCACCTAATGGGGAGAACTGTACTGTACCTAATGGGGGGGAACTGTACTGCACCTAATGTGGGGGAACTATACTGCACCTAATGTGGGGGAACTATACTGCACCTAATGTGGGGGAACTATACTGCACCTAATGTGGGGGAACTGTACTGCACCTAATGTGGGGAACTGTACTGCACCTAATGTGGGGAACTGTACTGCACCTAATGTGGGGGAACTATACTGCACTTAATGTGGGGGAACTATACTGCACCTAATGTGGGGAACTATACTGCACCTAATGTGGGGAACTATACTGCACCTAATGTGGGGAACTATACTGCACCTAATGTGGGGTAACTATACTGCACCTAATGTGGGGAACTGTACTGCACCTAATGTGGGGGAACTATACTGCACCTAATGTGGGGGAACTATACTGCACCTAATGTGGGGAACTATACTGCACCTAATGTGGGGGAACTATACTGCACCTAATGTGGGGGAACTATACTTCACCTAATGTGGGGAGCTATACTGCACGTAATGTGGGGAACTATACTGCACCTAATGGAGGGGAACTATGCTGCACCTAATGGGGAGAACTGTACTGCACCTAATGGGGGGGGGGGGGAACTGTACTGCACCTAATGGGGGGGGGAACTGTACTGCACCTAATGTGGGGGAACTATACTGCACCTAATGGGGGGGGGGGGGACTATACTGCACCTAATGGGGGGGGGAACTATACTGCACCTAATGGGAGGGGGGAACTATACTGCACCTAATGGGAGGGGGGAACTGTACTGCACCTAATGGGAGGGGGGAACTGTACTGCACCCCTAATGTGGGGGAACTGTACTGCACCCCTAATGTGGGGGAACTGTACTGCACCCCTAATGTGGGGGAACTGTATTGCACCCCTAATGTGGGGGAACTGTACTGCACCCCTAATGTGGGGGGGGGGGACTGTACTGCACCCCTAATGGGGGACGACTATACTACACCCCTAATGGGGGTGGGGCTGTACTGCACCCCTAATGGGGGGGGGGACTGTACTGCACCTAATGGGGGGGAACTGTACTGCCCCTAATGGGGGGGGGGCAAACTGTACTGCACCTAATGGGGGGGGGGGGGGGGAACTGTACTGCACTCTGCACCTAGTTTAGCTAATCTTTTTATGGGTTTTTATGAAAAATGTATTATTTATACATATTGTACAATAGATACATTGATGATATTTTTATTGTATGGGGAGGGACAAAAGATGATTTAGATACATTTGTGAAAGACATCAACACCAACACTTGGAATTTACAAGCAATATACTGTACTTCTAAATGATGTTCTTAGATGTGTTGGTGACACACAATAATGATAATGCACTGGAGACACAGACTTTTTTTTAAACCTGTCGATAGCAACAGTTATTTGGATTTTAAAAGTGCACATTATGATAAGTGGCTCCTTAACATTCCCTGTGGCCAGTTTAAAAGAATATGGCCAAACTGTACCAAAAAAGAAGCTTATATGGAACAGAGTAAAACCTTGTTGTCAAGATTCAAGAAAAAGGGCTACCCAAAATCTATAATTATAAATGCCAGACAAAAAGCAGGTATACTTGATCAACAGACCTTCCTACTGCCTAAAGAGAAATCAAATTTATTACAATCTAAGAATTTTAATGATAATTTTAAGTAATTTTATCACAAATTTTAGCTCTGATCACAAAAAAATCAGAGAAATATTATCCAAGCACTTGGACATTTTAAAGTTAGACCCCTATTTAAGAGAGGTCATACCATCCAAACCACAAATTACCTTCCGCAAATCAAAATATCTAAAAAATATGTTAGCCCCTAGCAAACTAAAACAAATAACCAAACAAAATACCAATTCTCACTCTTTCCTATCTGTTCCTTTAGGCTCTTTTAAATGCAACACTACCACCTGCAAGTGTTGTCACAACCTTATAAATGCTAAAAAAGAATTTACATTCAAAATCACAGGTGAAGTGTTTCAAATTACCGTAAATCCCGTATAAATTGCAGCACCAGCTATGTCATTTATCTTATGGAATGTCTCTGTGGCCTTCAATATGTAGGTCGAACCATTCAACCTTACAGATGCAGAATCAACAAACACCGTGCGAATGTGACTAATGGATACACATTACACAGTGTATCAAGGCATGCTCTGGAACTACATAAATGAGATTTTAGTGCTTTTAAATATTTTCCTATTGTACACATAACTAAGGACACAAACCAACGTTTTAGTGCCATAAAAAAGAGAGAAAACTATTGGATTTACTGGCTGAAAACTCTGGCACCGTTCGGTTTAAATGAATACATTGAAAATATATAGAGTCACAAGTTATTATTTGGGTTACGGGAATTGGAATTGCCTTTTTATGTATTTATTAATATATTTATATAATTTAAAAATGTTTTATTTTTAATTTTTATATTTATTATTATTTTTATTATTTCTATTATTATGTTTAATTTAATAATTATTATTATCATTAATATTTTTTGTACGAGCATGTTTTTGTATATATATGTACAAATATATGAATTTGTTTTGTGTGTTTATATGTGTATATATAAATATATGCATGTATATATATTTTTTCCTTTTGTCAGCATTTTGCTATTCTTTGATTGTTCACCAATAATGTTATACGTGCTATTTATTTATTTGTATCTATAGGGCTGCATTATTATATGTGCCCTCCCTCAAATTTTTTATTTTCCATTATAATTTCACATTACATCCAATATCCCCATGCTTATATCATGATGCCACATTTGCTGGACCTTATGGGGTTTTATTAATTTTATCAATGTTAACATCTTGCTATTAACATTTATTTTCCATTCCTGTATCTGCCATTAATATGATAATGTTTCCTTTTTTTATATGTACAATCTACACATTACACTCCTCAAACACAGACATGCCTATATCCTGTTGTATCACCTTACATATAATGGTTTTCAATTATAGTCGTAGTTTGCCAGTTTTATAATTATAATTGAACTTGATTACTACATCTATGCGCACTGCGCTTCCCTCTCTTTGCACATTCTATTCTTGTGTTTATTATGCGGTACTTACCAATATCATTAACCCCTTCCAGTCTGTCTTCCTTTCTGGCTTCATGCTTTGCCAAGTCAGTTTGACATGCCGCAACTACTAATCAAGCGTTGCCATGGGTTTCCCCCCACACGGGGTTGGTCTATGTCACGCTATCACTAACTCCATTATGTCATTACGTCCCATTCATAAAACACAGTTGCTGCAGCGTCCTAGTAACCGATCCCCTGATGTCACTATACTACTCCTTCTCTTCACTTCATTCATAAAAGACAGTGGTTATGGCTAGACATGTGCAATTCGTTTCGTAACGAAGACGGAACAAAACGAATTTTCCCGTTTTCGGATGTTCGTTACCAAAAGAATCACTAGCTGACTCCATCCGGCTCATTGAAATGAATGTGGCACTGCACAGGTCTGGGGGGGATACGGCAACAACCGGCTTTCAAGTTCTCCCGTATCCAGCTGCCGTATGCCCGTAATGTGAGGTGAATGCCGCCTTAGACAGTGTAAACGTAGACTAGACAGTATGCATGGTTCAGTCTGTTTGATAAATCTGGCACATTTTAGACTGTCTAACCTAAGTTTATGCCAACTCTTAGTTGACTTTCTCTACACCAAATTGGCACATTTTTGATGCATGATGTTGCACCAGGAATGCATACTGCCCTTTTAAGACCATGGACTATATTTATAGTACTGGAGGAAAAATGAAGATACTGTACAGTACATGTTTTCTCATGGAAATCTTTAGTAATGACTAAACATGGTAAAAAATTGCACATAGGCAGGTACACACCTTTCTTATCACCTGCCTTATTGCACTTAGTCATTGTATTGATCATGATGATTTATTTACTTTCTCCCTAGGTTTATGGGTAATGGTCTCGTGACAGACCAAGACAACGATCATTGGAGTATGCAAAGGAAAGTGATAGATCCTTCTTTTAAGAAAGAGTAAGTCCAAACACCATACCTTCTAGATGTAAAGTAGGTAGAACAAAACCCATTATTTATGCTGCCTATATTCAAATTTTGTACATTTGTAGCTATTTAAAGAGGGTGCTTAGCTATGCATTATATGATATCACTGCACATTAATAAGCCAATAAATAAAGTGTGTATGCAGTTTGGGCCCCATTAAGGAACAGCTTTTTTTTTCCAGTTGCCTGATAGAATTTATGGAGACTTTCAATGAAAAAGCAGAAGAGCTGGAGGAACAACTGTCTTGTCATATAGATAGAGAATGTCAGGTTGCAATGCACGAAATGTTGAGAAGAGTCACACTGAATGTAATTGCCAAGGTAAAAACATAAATGTCATGTTGTTCCTTCCTAACCAAAAGGGTGCATAATTTGTATTAAAGGGCATAGAGGAAGCCCTTTATACAACATTATATATAATAAGTTTATGGAGACAAGTATGGAGTATGGAATTTCCTACTACAAGGAGTGAGAGGGCTCTGAGCATTCAAACATTACATGAACAGCAAAATTATTTAAAAGGGGTACTCCACTGCTCAGCATTCGGAACAAAATGTTTTGAACGCTTAGAGCTGGCGCCAAGTCAGTTTGACATACCGCAACTACTAATCATGCGTTGTCATGGGTTTCCCCCCACACGGGGTCGGTCTATGTCACGCTATCACTAACTCCATTATGTCATTACGTCCCATTCATAAAACACAGTTGCTGAGGTGTCCTAGTAACCGATCCCCTGATGTCACTATACTACTCCTTCTCTTCACTTCATTCATAAAAGACAGTGGTTATGGCTAGACATGTGCAATTCGTTTTGTAACGAATTACCAAAAGAATCACTAGCTGACTCCATCCGGCTCATTGAAATGAATGTGGCACTGCACAGGTCTGGGGGGGATACGGCAACAACCAGCTTTCAAGTTCTCCCGTATCCAGCTGCCATATGCCCGTAATGTGAGGTGAATGCCGCCTTAGACAGTGTAAACGTAGACTAGACAGTATGCATGGTTCAGTCTGTTTGATAAATCTGGCACATTTTAGACTGTCTAACCTAAGTTTATGCCAACTCTTAGTTGACTTTCTCTACACCAAATTGGCACATTTTTGATGCATGATGTTGCACCAGGAATGCATACTGCCCTTTTAAGACCATGGACTTTATAGTACTGGAGGAAAAATGAAGATACTGTACAGTACATGTTTTCTCATGGAAATCTTTAGTAATGACTAAACATGGTAAAAAATTGCACATAGGCAGGTACACACCTTTCTTATCACCTGCCTTATTGCACTTAGTCATTGTATTGATCATGATGATTTATTTACTTTCTCCCTAGGTTTATGGGTAATGGTCTCGTGACAGACCAAGACAACGATCATTGGAGTATGCAAAGGAAAGTGATAGATCCTTCTTTTAAGAAAGAGTAAGTCCAAACACCATACCTTCTAGATGTAAAGTAGGTAGAACAAAACCCATTATTTATGCTGCCTATATTCAAATTTTGTACATTTGTAGCTATTTAAAGAGGGTGCTTAGCTATGCATTATATGATATCACTGCACATTAATAAGCCAATAAATAAAGTGTGTATGCAGTTTGGGCCCCATTAAGGAACAGCTTTTTTTTTCCAGTTGCCTGATAGAATTTATGGAGACTTTCAATGAAAAAGCAGAAGAGCTGGAGGAACAACTGTCTTGTCATATAGATAGAGAATGTCAGGTTGCAATGCACGAAATGTTGAGAAGAGTCACACTGAATGTAATTGCCAAGGTAAAAACATAAATGTCATGTTGTTCCTTCCTAACCAAAAGGGTGCATAATTTGTATTAAAGGGCATAGAGGAAGCCCTTTATACAACATTATATATAATAAGTTTATGGAGACAAGTATGGAGTATGGAATTTCCTACTACAAGGAGTGAGAGGGCTCTGAGCATTCAAACATTACATGAACAGCAAAATTATTTAAAAGGGGTACTCCACTGCTCAGCATTCGGAACAAAATGTTTTGAACGCTTAGAGCTGGCGCCGTGGGCTCGTGACGTCATGAGAGGGGTGGGGACATGATGTCACGAGCCCCCGGCGCTGGCTCTAAGCGTTCGGAACATTTTGTTCCGAACTCTGGGCAGCGGACTACCCCTTTAAGTACCTTGCAATGCTTAAAGGATCCTGACTTCAGGTTAAAAAACATAAAAATGCTGCAGAAGCATATAGCATTCTCAAACCATAAAAAAGGAGTTTTTTTTGTACTCAACGTAAAATCTTTCTCGTAGCCTTCATTTAGGGACACCTATATTGATGGGTATATGCTCTTGCCACTAGGAGGCGCTGACACTAGGAAAAGACGTTGCCTCCTCCCTGGCAGGATATACCTGCCCACTGGAAGTGAGGTAATCAGTTTTGTCACAAAGCAGTAGGAGAAGCTAACAAAGAAATATTTCGGAAGAACCCTAGAAAAGAATCCCGGATAAAAAAAACAATAACCGGAAAAGAATATCCGGACAAAAAATGAAGAAATGGGTGGGTGCGGTGTCCCCCAATGAAGGCTACAAGAAAGATTTTAAGGTGAGTACAAAAAAATCTCCTTTTCTCAGTCACTCTTCATTGGGGGACACCTATACTGATGGGAAGTACCAAAGCAGTCCCCAAAACAACCACTAGCGAAAGCGAATCAGTCCCGAGACCGAACCCACTTGTTCGGAAGGCCTGTGGACGAGACCCCAGGCCAGAGAAAACTGAGGCCTAGAGACAGGGCTTCCGGAAGATCCCCCAGCCATGGAGATGGACTAGGCCGCCAAAGGAAGGGACCGTCCTTCGCAGGGACTCTAAACCTTAGGTCCTCATAGAGAGACCAGAAAAAGGCAACTAGGAAGCCAGAGGGGCCGGAACCATCCCGGAAGGAGGTAGGAAGTCAACTCTAAGGAACACAGAACCAGACAGACGGCTAGCCCGGCTAGGAAACAAAAATGGAAAATGGCACAACAAAAGACAAAGAGACGGAAACCGAATCTAGAGAGGCCTGGTGTGGAAGATTGAAGATCTGAACATCTGCAGACCCAAAACCCCTATCCAGGAGCCTGCCGCGAGCACCTGGGAGGTGACATAGCTCAACTGGTGTAATCCGGACGACTGGAACGCCCTCCATTTCGAGAGAACATGGACTCCGAAGGAGAAGATGTAAGGGAATAATGGCCAAGAAGGAGTGGAATGTCCAGAAAAGGGGCATCCCGGAACACAAGAGCGACAGACATGGGAAATGGAGCTTCCTGAGTCACCTGGAAGATGGACATGAAAGAATAAATGGCCAAGAAAGGAACGGAAGACCCTGAAAAGGAGTATCCGGAGCGTCCAACATGGGAATTGGAGGTTCTCGAGTCTCCAGGAAGACTTACACCCGAAGGGTAAGGAAACTCAACGGTCACGAAATGCTCCAGGTGACAAAGATCCATGCCGAGACAGAAGAAGTGCAGTACAGAAAGACCGCCCCATAAATGAGATCGCAGAGAAATCTGGGCAGGACTGCTACATATGCGCAAGACCTCAACCATCACTAAGGCCCAGAGAAGCAGGAGGGGCGACCTAGAGAAGAAGGCACGCCACAGCGTAGTGGCCAAGGCAAGGAGACCAACCGGTTCTGAGCCCCAGCGGTCCGAGTGGACCAGAGCACTCCGAAGCAACAACCAGTCAGGACGGGAACGGAGGGGGAACAAAAGGGAACCCGGCTGGGACTCCCAGGCTCTGGGCACAGAAAGGTAACTCTAGAAAACTGTGGAGTCAGTGTAGCACTACTGACATCGTCAAAGGGAAGGAGGAACACACCTTACCAGGGAGATTGTGCCGAGGCGGGAGGAGAGCAATGGCAGGACCAAAACGACAGACGGAGGCTAGACCAGCTGTCGTAGAGCCACACACGATAGCAGAAACCCCTTCGACAGAGGGGAGTGCCAAAGCTGCCTGAGCAGCAGTAGATAACCAAGAAACCGGAAGAGAGCCAAGCTGCAATAGTGGGCAGTAAGCACTGTCTGTGACGCCCCACCAGGCCCCATGCCAGAACAGAAATACTCAACTGCCACAGACCTGTGGAAACAAGATTACAGGAAGGTCCAGAGCACACCCCACCGACACGTCCCAAGGGACCTAACATACGTAGGGATACAGACATGGATACCTCCCGATAGTAGTGAGGAACCAAGATTGCAGACACAAAAGGAATCGCAGACCTCCACGTCCGCAGTATGAAAGACAGGGTCAGCACCCAATGG
This sequence comes from Hyla sarda, assembly GCF_029499605.1. Classification (NCBI taxonomy): domain Eukaryota; kingdom Metazoa; phylum Chordata; class Amphibia; order Anura; family Hylidae; genus Hyla; species Hyla sarda. Next base: position 19,242,459 of record NC_079199.1, read on the forward strand.
TTTGTCACAACCATGCCCCTAGCAGACCAACATGGCACTATAAGAAAGGGAAACAGAGTGCTGCAGTTGCCGTGAAAAGCCATGGAATCTGTAGGAAACGCCCACACCCCATTTCCTAATGGTGCCCCACACCAGGACTGCTGTCGCAGATGCAAGAGATGAAGGAGATATGTGGGGCAGGAAACGTGCAGAGACAGTCTGAATGGTATATCAGGTTCAATGAACCCACAGAGAGACATTTCGTGGAACTTCACATGGAAAGTGAGTCACCGGGATGCAGTGACAGGAGCTGCAGGAAAGGGGGAGGTAACCTGGGTGATGAGAAACCCTGCAGACACTGTCTGGCTATATGGCATAGGAACCATGGCCACACCTGGTGGGTTACCAGCTTTCAGCCATGAGAATGGCAGACATGCAGAGAGGGACCTGGTAAAGCAGGGAACCCTTTGAACCAGTATGTGGTGCATTGCATAGGGCACATGGAGCAACATGGGTTGACTCACACAGAACTACACCTCGTCAGTGGGATACCTGAACTTCCATCCACGGAGTGGGAAGTGTATGGTAGTTGCCCCGACGTAGTAGTAAATCATGGGTGACCGGATTCCTGAACGCACAGGATCACTCCTTCGAATCCCTCCCACAGAAAGTGGGGTAGCGGAATGCGGCCAATCCGATGGGTGACCTGGTGGTGCCGGAGACCATGCAGACGAATTCTGTCTGGCTGGCATCATCCCTGTGCACTTGCTGGAAACTTCGTCCAGAGTACTCCCACACAGAAAGGTACGGGAAAACACCACCAAGCATGTGGCAGCCCAGTGGATAGAATCCCCATCAGGGGAGGTTGAGGAGCCCTGGATTGCATCCCTGTCGCCCTGAAAAGGGTCGATAGGACACGTAGGGTCACTTCTTCGGACACTGCGCCATAGCAGTAAGACCGGAACTCCTGAAGGACGACCTAGAGGTGTAGGAGACCATGAAGACCACTGTCCAGCTTACTGGCACAGGGTCCCTTTGTACCTATAACGACACCCTTCTGGACTCCTCACATTAGAGGAGTGGTAGAGGAACTACAGCCAAGCACGCAGCAGCCCCATGATGGGAGACCAGTGGTGGCAGAAACCGAGCAGACAACAGTCTGGCTTATCAATAGAGAACATCCCCAGGTGCTGCTGCCCTATTGTTGCATATGGAGTGGCGGGGAGGTCTAGAGCCATGGATAGTTTCCCCGCCATCCTGGGAGATCAGGGGAGGATAAATTGTATCCCCATCGCCCTGCACAAAATCCATTGTACACGCCGGGTCACTCCTTCGGACACCACTTGTTAGCAGTGGGGAGCCGTAATTCCAGCTGTGGATGCGACAGCCATGTTTTCATACTCACCCAGGCGTCTTCAACCAGCTTATGGCCACGCTGCATCATACCAGGCTAAGATAGCGAGGCGAGCAGGGGCAGTGGGGGACCCGGACCCAGTGTACAACCTCCAGGCGTAGGCCGTTGGCGAGGAGGGGTTGACAGTACATACTCTATGTCTGTGCCCCTTTGTCGCATATGGGGGTACAGGTAATGCCATGCTCCTGAACCCCCACCTGATAAAGGGAAACAAAAGGGAGGAAAAAAGCTAACTAAACAGCCCTTACTAGAAAATAATAAGTATAGGTGTCCCCCAATGATGAGCGACCGAGAAAATCTATTTTTTTTTTGTGGGGGGGGGGGGGGGGTCTTAGTCCTGTACTAGCTGGTTGAGCAGTTACTTAGTGCTACAATTCCCAGAATGTATTGTTTTCCACTCAATCACAGCCCTCCCACCCTATACCTTTAAAGGGTACAGATGAACTGGTGCCAGAAAGTTAAACAGATTTGTACATTACTTCTATTCAAAAATCTTAATCCTTCCAGTACTTATCAGCTGCTGTATGCTACAGAGGAAGTTGTGTAGCCATTTCCAGTCTGACCACTGTCTAGAGCAGGATAAGTTTGCTATGGGGATTTGCTTGTACTCTGGACAGTTTCTGAAATGGACAGTGGTGTCAGCAGAGAGCACTGTGGTCAGACTGGAAGGCAATCCAGAAATAAATACAACTTCCTCTGTAGCATACAGCATCTGATAAGTAGTGGAAGAATTAAGATTTTTAAATAGAAGTAATTTACAAATCTGTTTAACTTACTGGCGCCAGTAATAATTTTCTACTGGAGTACCCCTTTAGCCAGTTTTATATAGTATGTCGACCTGTAGAGCTGCAGCTCATAAAATTCTGACTCAGTTTGGCTGATATGGACTTTGGGTGAAAGTGCTTATTTGGGTGAAAGTGTTCATGTACATGCTGTGTCCTTGTAGGCCGACACATGATGGGACCTTGTACACTGTACTTTACATTATGTGTCATTGTACACAGTTTACATGTAGATTGGTTTTTCATTCTTAATATTATCTCTCTCTCTCTCTCTCTCTATGTATATATATATATATATATATATATATATATATATATATATATATATATGCGCACAGAGTTAATAGTTCAAAATTCATGGAAGCTAGTGTAGCCACCTTAAATTCATGTTTAAATAACATATTAAAGGACATACATTAGATGCCAAACTATAGTATACACTGTAATACCCTGCACGATACATTATGTGTAATTATATGTAAGTAAATATGAGGCTTGTCTGTGTATTTCAGGCTGCATTTGGTTTGGAGCTAGGATGTCACACGGTGATTCCACAAGCCATTGCAGTGATTATAAAGGGCCTTAATGAAGCACTAAATCCACTAGCAAAGGTTTGTAATAAAGAATTTTTCTCTTAACATGAAACAAAAAATAATAATCTATTCATACATATATTCAAAGATGGGTGATAAATGATGTGGCTGCCAGGACAGTTCCTACAGAAGTTATCACTAGGTCTTTCTAGACCAAGCCAGACTTTCCCAGCAAGTGTGCTTCCAGCTGTTGCAAAACTACAACTCCCAGCATGCCTAGACAGCCAAAGGCTGTTCGGGCATGCTGGAACTTGTAGTTTTGCAACAGCTGGAGTCACAATGGTGTGAGAAAACGTATGCTTTGTAACCAAATGCAACTTTCTTTGTGTATAAAGTATCTTCCATGGAAGCAGGCCTTTATCAGAGAGGTCCAGAAAAGCACCAGTCTTCTACGGGAGACAGGTAGAGAATGTATTAAAAGGAGAAAGAAAGCAAAGTACCGAGGGCAGAACATACCTAAGGATACTCAAGACAGCAGGTACTGAAAAATATTGGCAGAATGTTAGAACTACTTACATTGGCAGAATGTATGTATAGCAGGCTTTCCATACAATATATATAATCCCTGTCAACAATTATGAAATCACCACACTAAGAGGATAGTTACCATGTTTTTTTTTTTTTACTTCTTCGCAAATGCAAAAATCCCAGATAAGACACAAAACAATGTTTAATAGCTAAATATTCATGATGTATGGAAAAAGAATGATGGAATCACTCAATGTTGGAAAAAAAAATTCTGGAATCGGCTGGTACTCAACATTTCTAAATCAAATCCAGGCACAAATCTAAAAATGCTAATAAGTCTTCGGTTAAAAGTGAAAGCACTTATAGACCTTATTAACCTGTGAACCTGTCTAATGGAATGAAAATGTGGCCTTAACAAGAGAGCTGTCAGTTGCATCAACAGAAAGGATTATAAAACCCCTTAAAATATGTATGTTGTTCCCAGTCAGCTGTGTATAAAGCTTAGTGCAAGTATAAAGAAAATGTGAAGGTTATAAAAGAAAACATATGGTAAGAGCAAGGAAGATGTCTTAGTGTTAGGATAGAAAACTCAAATTAAAGACAGACAATACTCTACAAAACAAATGGGCGGAAACAGGAGTCAATGTTTGTGACAGAACTGTACAAAATTGTCTGAATTAAATTGGTCTTACATATAAAAAAAATGTAACTAAAAGTCTAACATCAGTACTACAGAAAACAAGGTTACAAGAGCTGAAGAGAAGAATCTTGGAGTGTGTAGGGTTGGATAGGAATGATAAAACTAATCAATCACCACTCTGCATTGGCTGAGATGATCCTGGAATTTTTATCTGGTGCCATTCTATTAAAACCTATGACAATGACATGACCGTAAACATCCTGGATCTCAGTCCGAGTGTAAATTTATGTTAGAGATTACAAAATTGACTTATAACAAGTTAAGGGTCTGTCCTGTGAAGTCCAGTCTCGGATAACTTTGCAATTGACTAAATCTTTTAATACCTCTTAATATACAGTATATTAAAGTGTACCTGTCATTAACAAATACTTTTTAGGTAATGTAGATAATACCATTATATGTATATTTGTAATATACATTGGTTAAAAAATTTGTTTATTTTTGTCCCTACAGCTACTGTCTGTGTTTCTCTGTGATATATGAAATACAGGAAGTGAGGGCAGGACAAGCAGGGCTCTGTACACTGAGGACAAGCAGGGCTCTGTACACTGAGGACAAGCAGGGCTCTGTACACTGAGGACAAGCAGGGCTCTGTACACTAAGGACAAGCAGGGCTCTGTACACTAAGAACAAGCAGGGCTCTGTACACTAAGGACAAGCAGGGCTCTGTACACTAAGGACAAGCAGGGATCTGTACTCTGAGGACAAGCAGGTCTCTGTACACTGAGGACAAGCAGGGCTCTGTACACTGAGGACAAGCAGGGCTCTGTACACTGAGGACAAGCAGGGCTCTGTACACTGAGGACAAGCAGGGCTCTGTACACTGATGACAAGCAGGGCTCTGTACACTGATGACAAGCAGGGCTCTGTACGCTGAGGACAAGCAGGACTCTGTACGCTGAGGAAAAACAGGGCTTTGTACGCTGAGGACAAGCAGAGCTCTGTACACTGAGGACAAGCAGGGCTCTGTTCACTGAGGACAAGCAGGGCTCTGTACACTGAGGACAAGCAGGGCTCTGTACACTGAGGACAAGCAGGGCTCTGTACACTGATGACAAGCAGGGCTCTGTACGCTGATGACAAGCAGGACTCTGTACGCTGAGGACAAGCAGGGCTTTGTACGCTGAGGACAAGCAGAGCTCTGTACACTGAGGACAAGCAGGGCTCTGTTCACTGAGGACAAGCAGGGCTCTGTACACTGAGGACAAGCGGGGCCCTGTACACTGAGGACAAGCGGGGCTCTGTACACTGAGGACAATCAGGGCCCTGTACACTGAGGACAAGCAGGGCTCTGTACACTCACCCATCAGGATGATTGACAAGCCAGGAGTCTGCACAGAGCCCTGCATGTCTCGCCCTCACTTCCTGTATTTGATCTCCTCATAGAGACACTAAGGCAATAGTTGCCGGGACAGCATTTTTTCACCCAAATATATACAAATTTTAGTAAATTTTAGTTTTCGATGTATATTATAAATATACATAGTGTTATCTACATTATATCAAAAGTTTTTGTTAACAAGAGGTACACTTTAACACTACAGGGAGGCAACACACAAAAGTATCAATAACTGATAGTGAAAACCATATTTGGGCTTTTTATGTTAATTCTGTGTATTTTTATTCTAATTATGTGTTTTACATATTTTTACTTTTTTTTATCTTGCAGAACTGGAAAAGGGCTGTGATTTGGAGAATTTAGTGGATAATTTTGTTACACTGATCATTGGTGGTATGTATATTGCATCATTTTTAACATATCACATTCTTCATTAGGCATCCGATAACATCATATTTAACACCAGCTGTCTAACATTAGACATTGATTGCCCTTTAATACCCCCTCTATGAAGTCCATATGGCCTAAAGGGGCTTGTCACAAAACAACTCTATTACTTGTAGGCATGTTGTGGGTTGTAATTCCCATACATAAAAAGGGGGTGGCAAATCTGTATATTTCATTTTCTTTAATAAGCTAAATTAGTTTGGACCAGACAATTGACAACCCTAGTTGTACATGCGTTTCGAGTTGTTTTTACTTCTCTGCGCATAGCCAAACTTGGCAGGCTGAGACTTTCATACTCCAAGCACTCTACCCAAAAAGCCTGGTTGTATCATCAACAATTATAATTTCATGTATGGGCAGCTTTAGGGTAAATTTACATGCAAATTTGTTGCAGACATTTCTGTGACTATTATTTACCTGGATTTGGTTTGTGGAAAGCCACTTGCTTGCTGCAGAAACATTATTTTCTCTATCGGCTCCATTGGGGGACACAGACCGTGGGTGTATGCTGCTGTCTCTAGGAGGTATGACACTATGGCAACAAAGAAGTCGGCTCCTCCCAGCAGGATATACCCGCCTCCAGGCCCTGAGGTAATCAGTTTAAGCTTAGTGTCTGAAGGAGGTGGACATGGTCTGGATTTCTCCAGACCAGGTCTTCTGTTTTATTATTTTCCTAGTTAGGGAATGTGTTTTTATTATTCCGTTTTCTTTCATGTTTTCAGGTGGGGACTCAGGAACTGCGGCTCACTTTCCCCATTGCGAGTAAGCGGGCACAGACATTGCGTATATGCGCTGTTCACCCCCTCTCGCCAACGGTCAGCGCATGAGTTTGTACCTCATGGGTCCGGGTCACCCTATCTCCCTGCTCGCCTCACTCGCACATGGTAGCCCGGCATGATACAGGTGATAAAAGCTGGCTGAAGACTTCATAGGAAGACTCCATGAGGTAAGTTCTTCTGACTGAGGTAAGTATATTTCCCTTTCTCCCTTAGGTGCAGATTTGCAACATCTGGAGACCCTCAGTTTTTGGCCCACCTTTCTCATGGGTCTAATGGGGCTGGCCTTGACAGGGGGTCCTTTATTACTGGGGTGAGCAGTGGCAGTTTGAATGGGGCACAACTTTCTACACTTTATTCTTATATATATATATATATGTGTGTGTGTTTTTCACATTGAAGCGGCTGACAGCCGCGGCGTTCTTCTATGCGGGCGCTCTGAGCGTCGGCTTACTTTCACTTTCAGCAGCGGCTGCTGCCGGCGGCGTCTAGTCCACTCAATTCCCCGCGAGCGCACATGCATTCGTATGTGCGCTCAGGGCAAGGAGCGGGCGCCATTAGGACTTCTTGTTTATGCTTCTTGAAGCAGAGAAATTATGTGTATTGAAGATTTTTATTTTATCCCATAAACTACTGGCATGGAAGACAGATCTGTGATTTTCATTCAAATTTTATCATTTGGATATTTGTTTTATGATATAATATTAGGATTTTACTTTTGTTTTAATTCTCTACTACAATAAAACAAAAATTGTACCAATAAAGACCTAATCAGAACTATGTAATTGTTGCTGTGTTGCTCCTTAAGACATTTTCAAATTCCTATAAAATATCTGCCCTTTTCTGTCTAGGAACAATCTTTACATAATATACAGTGAGTTACTGAGCGCTTTCCTCTGTGTGTATGGCCCCAGCTTAAGAATGTTAGAAGCACTTCCTTGTCCTTCTGGGGGAGGGACGTCAAGATTTATTGTGTAGTCTGCAGTTCCCAGCTTGGTCCAGATCACAAGCAGCTTCCAAACTGTTCTGATAGTCGGCTCTGTACAAGAAGAAGACATGGGAGTGTGGAGCTTTATTACAGGGGCTCTTATTCTGCTCCTCATCTTGGTCGTCATCTGTTTCCTTCTTTACTGTGGATACATTTACTACATCCACATGAAGTATGACCATATCCCTGGCCCCCCCAGAGACAGGTAAGGAGGACACAGAGAAATAATAGTATGGTCACTGACAACATTCATAGGTCTTGGTGGGTTATTGAACAAAGGCAAGATTTATCATGTATGCAACTTTTCTGTCATACAAAAGTTACATATTTATGCACAAACCACATTTTGCTAATACATTTGTTAATTTATCTTCTTTCCTGAAAAGTAGAGAGGACTTAGAGGGTAATGGCATCCCAGGGCCTGACAGATTTACTGTAATTTATGACAGAAATTGATGTAAGTAATAGCTGAAATCTTCTTACACCGCTGAGCACTTTTGCCCCTTTGTTTAGTGATTTGTGTGAATCTTTGCTCCTGAACCACCATGGAACAATACTTTTGACATGTTGCTATGATATTTCAGAACTTTAGGTACCCTTAAAGAACTCTGCCTCTTTACTAGAGAAAATTTGTTCCACGATAATGTTATCCCAAGTTACCAGTAAAGCCTTGAATTGTTTATTTGACTGTTGTGCTTATTAGGGTCCTATTCGTGCAAGACACTCTGTAAGCAAGCACCGATCATGTAGGTGTGTGCTTGTTTACAGAGCCTATTACAAGGCTGAAGCGTTGCGTGCAGCCCTTTCTTGCAATCAGCTGTTGCCCACACATCCCCTATTACATAGGCAGATGTGCAGGCGACAGCAGATAATTTCTAAACAGATTATAACAACCCGATCAGCTTAAAAAGTGTTTGCTTGTTCATCAGCTGATCGCTGGTCCCATTGCACAGAATTATATCAGCCTGTTTGGCCCATAATGGCCTTGTGTAAGAGAGACCTTAGTACCTGTCAAGTCCCTATTAGTACCTTTGGCTCCTGTCTGCACTCCTCCCTCATCATAAGGACCTGTGAGTCTGCCACCTCAGCTTTCTACTCATGTATATTGCTGAATACAGTTCAGCATAGTTTATAGAACAGGTCAGTTGAGTTTCTCCCAAGTCTTTTTTTTATTTTATTTACCCTCAATTAAACCTAAGCAGCCGTAACCAGGTAGAATGCCAAGGTGTTAAGCCCATGTCCTTCGACCTTTCTCATCCATATAAAGTATATTAATACCCCAGTTTCAATGCATCTATTATTACAAATGCAAAACTGACACATGCCATTTACTGTATACCTATATTCATATCCTCATTGACTCGTAGTAACAGCCCAAGAAAATAAAGTAGATTTTTTATTATGTTATTTATTTATACTTTAGTTTTCTCTTTGGACACTCACCCACATTAATGAAGGTGATGAAGAATAAAATGTTCGTATATGACACCTTCCTGGAATGGTAAGTTTGACCAGACAATGATGCTTGGAATGCAGAACAACTTTTACAAGACCAAAAGAATCGGCAGACGATTCACTAGATTTCGGTTCGGTGAATCTTACTGTAGATTTGCTCAACCCTAATCCTTACGCCACTTATTTTCACACAGAATAAGAATACCCAAAATCTGTATGCACAGCATCAATCCTATGTGAACATACCCTTAGGTTAATGGGGTTCTCCGGTGCTTAAATATCTTATCCCCTATCCAAAGGATAGGGGATAAAATGCCTGATCACGGGCATCCCGTTTGTAATCAGTCCCCGGAGTGTGTTTGCTCCGGGACTGATTACCGGCGACCACAGGGCGGGCGGCGTGTGACGTCGCGCTCCGTCCCTCAATGCAAGCCTACGGGAGGGGGCGTGATAGCTATCACACCCCCTCCCGTAGGCTTGCATTGAGGGGCGGAGCGTGACGTGTCACGCCGGTACAGGCGTGACGTCACACACCGCCCGCCCTGTGGTCGCTGGTAATCAGTCCCGGAGCGAACACGCTCTGGGGACTGATTACAATCGGGGAGCCGCGTGCATGATCCCGGGGGTCCCCAGCGGCGGGACTCCCGCGATCAGGCATCTTATCCCCTATCCTTTGGATAGGGGATAAGATGTTTAAGAACCGGAGAACCCCTTTGAAGGGATATCCCGTGCAAAACTTTTTTTTTATAAATCAACTGGTGCCAGGAAGTTAAACAGATTTGTAAATTACTTCTATTAAAAAATCTTAATCATTCCAGTACTTATTAGCTGCTGAGAACTACAGAGGAAATGGTTTTCTTTTTGGAACACAGTTCTCTCTGCTGACATCTTGACCACAGTGCTCTCTGCTGACATCATGACCACAGTGAGCTCTGTGTTCCAAAAAGAAAACCATTTCCTCTGTATAATACAGACCCTAAAAAGTACTGGAAAGATTAAGATTTTTTAATAGAAGTAATTTACAAATCTGTTTAACTTTCTGGCACCAGTTGATTTAAAAAAAAAAAAAAAAAAGTTTCTCTATCTGCTCCATTGGGGGACACAGACAGTGGGTGTATCTTGCTGTCTCTAGGAGGTGTGACACTATGGTGATAAAAAAAAGTCAGCTCCTCCCAGCAGGATACACCCGCCTTCAGGCTCTGAGCTAATCAGTTTAAGCTTAGTGTCTAAAGGAGGTGGACGTGGTCTGGATTGCTCCAGACCAGGTCTTCTGATTTTTTGTTTTCCTAGTTAGGGACGTGTTAGTTTTTTAAATTCCTTTTCTTTTCTGTTTTCAGGTGGGGACTCAGGGACTGCGGTTCCCGGTTTCCCCATTGCGAGTGAGGGGGCACAGACATTGCGTATATGCGCTGTTAACCCCCCCCCCCCCCTCGCCAACGGTCAGCGCTTGGGTGGTACCTCACGGGTCCGGGTCCCCCTATTTCCCTGCTCGCCTCGCTTGCGCATAGCAGCCAGGCGTGATGCAGATAACTAAAGCTGACTTAAGACTTCACTGAAGACTCCAGTAGGTAAGTTCTTCTGACTGAGGTAAGTACTTCCCCCTTTTTTTCTCCATAGGTACGGACTCGCAACATCTGGAGCCTTCAGTTTTTGGGGCTAGCTTACAGGGGCTGCACTTTATTTTTGGGGGAGCAGTGGCACCTGAAGGGACATCATATATGGGGCACTTCACTTATTTGTGTGTGCTTGGTGCGACTGCGCCTTATTCCGGCACTTCACTTATGTGTACGTGTGTGTGTATAGTACTCCGTACACAGCGCCTTATATGCGGCTGTCAGCCGCGGCGCTGTCCCGGGCCGGGCGCTCTCAGCGCCGGCTTACTTTCACTTTGCCGGCAGCGCCTTATACGCGGCTGACAGCCGCGGCGCTGCTATGAGCCGGGTGCTTCAGCACCGGCTTCTTTCTTTTCTCCGGCATTCTCTGCCGGCATTGGCCGCCCGCTCTTTTCCCCCGAGTGCACAAACGGCCGACAGGTGCGCTCGGGACAAATGCGGGCGCCATGACAGTTCTCTTCGGCCGGTCTGTAGCTCCGCCCACAGGGCTGGGAGCGCTCAGAGGCGCGAAGCAGCCTCCAATCAGCGCCTTGGGCGCGATTTTCAGTAGGAAGGGGTCTGTTACTTCGTGCCTTGCTTCAGGCACGCCCCTCTCTTCCTATTGGCTGGTCTGTTTTCACTCTCTAGCTGCACACAGCGAGTCTCCTCACTGCAGCTGACAGGGGACACAGACTAGGGTGAGAAAATCTCCCTTCTTTTCACACATTATGTCCGTACCCAGAGCTGTTTCCCCCTCTAAACAGAGACCTGGAACTTCCATGACTTACTATTTCTGTAAGCACTGTAATACCAAGATGTCTGGCTCTGCGGAGCCCACTTGCCCTGCCTGCTCCACTGCTCCCCCAGACCCCCTGGTACCCCATGATGCCCCTTCGGTCCCGGTGGATCCAGCCGCTCCCCCAGTCTTAGTTTCTTCCCTGATTCAGTATATGGCTGACTTGACCCAAGTCTCCCGCTCGGTGGCTGAGGCCTCCCGGGAAGTGGTGTCCGCCTTGAAGGGGTCTTCCCTGCGCAGGACCTCTGGAAGGGCTCTCTCCTCGTCTCCACATACTTCACACTCTCACAAGCGTCCTAGGGGTGCCTCGTCTGACTCTTCCAATGAGTCTTCAGATAGACGTGAGCGTTCCCCTCGTGGGTCCCGCCCCCCCGTTCATCTGGGCACAAACGTCGCTCCTCCAGAGGACGTTCTCAGAGTCGCTGCTCTGCCACACCAGAGCCGTGTACTCGGTCAGAGTCGCCCCCCTCCAGGACTGCCTCTACTCATTCTCATTCCCCTGGTGAACTGGTGGACAAGGCTTCCGAGCCGGCATCTGACTCAGAGGACCGCCCGGACTCAGTTGCATCGGTGAACTCTTTGGTTAGAGCCCTAAGGGACACTTTTCATTTAGAGAACCCAGGATCTTCGGATGCCAATGCTCTAAAGCCGGGGATTTTCTGTGCGCAGCTTCCATGCAGGCAGCACGTTGTTCTGCCTATGCTGTGGGTCACCTAGCGGCTCTCCGCCGCTCTATGTGGCTTAAAGCTTGGAATGCGGATGCCGCTTCCAAAAGATCTCTCACTGAGCTTCCCTTTACGGGTGGCCGTCTTTTTGGCAAACGCCTTGATGAGATTATCTCCCGGGCAAGAGGAGGTAAGAGTTCCTTGTTACCCCAAAATAAGGGTCGCCCTACCTCCCAAAGGAAGTCCCAAGGTTGGAGCAGGTACCCTCGCGGGACAAGAAGGCTCCCTAGTTCCGGGCTCGTCCGTCTTGGAAGTTGGACTCCAACCGGTCCGGCCGTTTTGCGCCCAAATCAGGCAACCGCAAGCCCACTTCTGCATGAAGTGAGGCTCCCACCCGCGGTTTCTTCTCGGGTGGGAGGTCGTCTCTTACTTTTTTGAGACATTTGGACCTCTTACATTCAAGACTCTCGGGTCAGGGACGTGGTGTCCAACGGTTACCGGATCGAATTTGCATCCCTTCCGAGGGATCGCTTTTTTCGCTCCAGGGCCCCCTGGTCTCCTCCTCTGGCGAAGCAGTTTCGAGCGGCTCTCTAGTCCCTGCTTCTCCAGGGGGTTATTGTTCCTCCAGGTGAACAGTTTCGGGGTTTCTATTAATATCTTTTTGTGGTTCCCAAGAAGGACGGTTCTGTGCGCGCAATTTTGGACCTCAAGCGTCTCAACCGTCATCTTCTCATCCGCCACTTCCAAATGGAATCTCTCCGTTTGGTGGTGGCGTCCCTGGAACAAGGGGAGTTCCTTTCATCGATGGACATCAAGGATGCCTACCTCCATGTGCCAATATTTCCGGGCCATCATCAGTACCTCCGCTTTGCGGTTCCGGAGGGGCACTTTCAATTTGTAGCCCTCCCCTTCGGTCTAGCCACGGCTCCTCTGGTCTTTACAAAGTTCCTTGCGCCGGTGATGGGCCTGTTATGGCCGAGGGGAATCTCGGTGATACCCTATCTGGACGACCTTCTCATCAAGGCTCCAACCAGGGCCCAGACTCTGGAGAATCTGGACGTCACTTTCCACACTCTGACTTGCTTCGGGTGGATGGTCAACCAGGACAAGTCAGTCCTCCATCCTACCCAGTCTCTAACCTTCCTGGGACTTCACTTCAACATGGCCACTGCCAGAATTCTTCTTCCGCCGGACAAATGTCTGGCGCTCCGGTCGGGGGTCCGCTCCCTTCGGACCCAGGTATCAGTCTCCATCCGCACTTGTATGGAAGTCCTGGGTCGGATGGTGGCAACTATGGAGGCCATACCTTTTGCCCAGTTTCATTACCGCCCCCTTCAACTGGCGATTCTCTCCCGATGGAACAGGTCTCCCCTATCCCTCGATCGTCAGATTGTTCTCCCTCGCAGGGTCCATCAGTCTCTGCTCTGGTGGCTCCGCTCCCCCCTTCTTCTCCTAGGGCAGTAGTTTCTTCCCCTTCACTGGCAGGTTGTTACAACGGATGCCAGCCTGTCGGGCTGGGGCGGCGTGTTCAAGGATTGGACGGTTCAGGGACTCTGGGGACTCTGGTCTCCCCAGGAGACCCTTCTTCCGATAAACATATTGGAATTACGGGCGATTCTTCTTTGTCTTCTTCATTGGGAGTCCCTTCTTCAGTCCCGTCCTGTCTGTGTTCAGTCGGACAATGCCACGGCCGTGGCGTACATAAATCGTCAGGGCGGCACTCGCAGCTCGGCAGCCATGGCCGAGGGGACCAAGATTCTCTCCTGGGCGGAGAACAAGGTTCCGGCCATTTCGGCGATTCACATCCCGGGGGTGCTCAACTGGGAAGCGGACTTCCTCAGTCGGTCTGACCCCGGCGAGTGGTCTCTACATCCAGAGGTCTTCGCGCAACTCTGCGACCTCTGGGGCATTCCGGATGTGGACCTCTTCGCGTCCCGGCACAATCGGATGATCCTTCCGTTTGTGTCCAAGTCCCGGGACCCTCAGGCTCTGGCCATGGACGCCCTAGTGATTCCTTGGGCGGGGTTTGCCCTACCCTATCTGTTCCCTCCTCTTCCGCTCCTTCCCAGGGTGCTGAGGAAGCTCAAGGCAGAGGATGTCCCCGCCATTCTGGTAGCTCCAGATTGGCCCCGAAGGTCGTGGTACGCCGACGTAGTCAGGCTCCTGGACGACACTCCACTGCGCCTTACGCTCCGTCCGGACCTGCTCTCTCAGGGTCCTCTTTGCCACCCCAATTTACAGTCACTGCATTTGACGGCGTGGCGGTTGAGACCGCGGTTTTGAGGGCCAGCGGGTTCTCTTCCCAAGTCATTCGCATTATGCTCAAGGCTCATAAGCCCTCTTCCGCACGTATTTACCACTGTACTTGGAGGTCTTATTTTCGTTGGTGTGAAGCACAGGACTTCTCCCCGGTAACCTTCTCTGTTCCCCGTCTTCTCTCCTTTTTGCAGTCGGGGTTGGAACTGGGGTTGTCTCTCAGTTCCCTTAAGGGTCAGGTTTCGGCCCTTACTGTTCTTTTCCAGCGACCCCTGGCTTCTAATCCTCATGTCCGGACCTTCCTGCAAGGAGTGGCACACGCTGTTCCTCCTTATCAGTCACTCTCTCCTCCTTGGGACTTGAATTTGGTTCTGAGTGCCCTCCAGGATGCACCCTTAGAGCTTTCTGGTGGCTATCACCTCCATCCGGAGGGTGTCTGAATTGGCAGCTCTTTCCTGCCGTTCTCCATTTCTGGTGATCCACCAGGACAAGGTTGTTTTCCGGCCAGACCCTTCCTTTTTACCTAAGGTGGTCTCGGCCTTTCATCTCAATGAGGACATTGTCCTCCCGTCATTTTGCCTGGTTCCTTCTCATCCTAGGGAGCGCTTACTGCACAAGCTGGACGTGGTTCGGGCTGTTCGGTCTTATCTCTCCATCACTTCTTCGTTTCGTCAGTATCATTCCTTTTTCGTCCTTACGGAAGGTCGTCGCAAGGGACAACCTGCTTCCAAGGCCACCATTTCCAGGTGGAATCGGTCCGCCATTTCGGAAGCCTATCGCTGTAAGGGGAAGATTCCGCCTTTCAGGGTTGTGGCTCATTCCACACGTTCTGTTGGGGCATCCTGGGCTCTCCAGAATAGAGCCTCGGCCTCGCAGATTTGCAAGGCGGCTACCTGGTCGTCTTTGCACACCTTCTCGAGGTTTTACCGGGTTCATACTTTCGCATCGGCTGATGCTAACCTGGGGCGTAAGGTGTTGCAGTCGGCAGTGGTTCGGCCTTCTGCCTGATTACTTATCTGCCCACCCAAGGGACGGCTTTGGTACATCCCACTGTCTGTGTCCCCCAATGGAGTCGATAGAGAAAAGGAGATTTTTTAACACTTACCATAAAATCTCTTTCTCGAAGGATCCATTGGGGGACACAGCTCCCGCCCTTTTTGTTTTTTTTCCCTTGGTTCTCTGTCCGAGGGTGTGTTCAGTTATGTTTTTTCTTCTGGTTCTCGGACAGTTTTGGATTTTTCCTTGACCTATTGGTTTCCTCCTATTGCTCTGGAACTTAAACTGACCAGCTCAGAGCCTGAATGCGGGTGTATCCTGCTGGGAGGAGCTGACTTTTTTTTATCACCATAGTGTCACACCTCCTAGAGACAGCAAGATACACCCACTATCTGTGTCCCTCAATGGATCCTTCGAGAAAGAGATTTTACGGTAAGTGTTAAAAAAAATCCCCCTTTTCCACGGGTGATTATTTGCCACAATGATTATTTGACCTGAAAAAAGGATTTGAAAAGGATTTTGTGTGAGAAATCTGTGATAGTCTGCTATGCAATTAAACAGACAAACAGGTATGCACTTTAATAGGTCTAATCTGCGTATGGAAATCCACAAGCTTTTTTCCCATAAAATACACCTCAAAACTGTTTGAACATCAGCGTGAATTTCCAATAGAAATCAATCTAAGGCAGTTTGTGGGTAGATTCTGATGCAGACAACACACTGTATGCTTTAAAGGGGTACTCCGGTGGAAAACTTTTTTTTTAAATGAACTGGTGCCAGAAAGTTAAACAGATTTGTAAATTACTTCTATTAAAAAAAATCTTTACCCTTCCTGTACTTATTAGCAGCTGTATGCTACAGAGGAAATTCTTTTCTTTCTAATTTCTTTTTTGTCTTGTCCACAGTGCTCTCTGCTGACACCTCTGTCCGTATCAGGAACTGTCCAGAGCAGGAGAAAATCCCCATAGCAAACCTATGCTGCTCTGGACAGTTCCTGACACGGACAGAGGTGTCAACAGAGAGCACTGTGGACAAGACAAAAAAGAAATTAAAAAAAGAAAAAAAATTCCTCTGTAGCATACAGCTGATAATAAGTACTGAAAGGATAAAGATTTTTAAATAGAAGTAATTTACAAATCTTTTTAACTTTCTGGCACCAGTTCATTTAAGAAAAAAAAAGTTTTCCACCGGAGTACCCCTTTAAGCCATGAATAAGGACTATGGGGGAGATTTATCAAAACCTGTTCAGAGGAAAAGTTGCTGAGTTGCCCATAGCAACCAATCAGATCGCTTCTTTCATTTTTGAATAGGCTTCTGAAAATGAATGAAGCGATCTGATTGGTTGCTATGGGCAACTCAGCAACTTCTCCTCTGGACAGGTTTTGAGAAATCTCCCTCTATAAGTCTGAAATGCGTCAGCTTTGTCCGGTGAGGAGTTTTTATTGAAATAACAGAGCTTGAAATGTTATTCATTTGAGCTTAAAGTTTTTTATTTTTGGTCTGCATGTGCCCTTGGGTTTAGGGAATACTTCTCCTGCTCTATTAATACAGGAGAAAATATTGGAAGGAAAGCTGTGCTGGTTTTTTCCACACTTATCTACCTGTAACATGGTCAGGCACCCATTGAAGTGACCATTATGTCATGCTGAGGTTGAAATTTGTAGACAGACTTAAAGGGGTACTCAAGTGCTTACACATCTTATCCCCTATCCAAAGGATAGGGGATAAGATGCCTGATCGCGGGAGTCCGCAGCTGGGGACGCCCGTGATCATGCACACGGCACCCCGTTTGTAATCAGTCCCCGGAGCGTGTTCGCTCCGGGCCTGATTACGGTCGACCGCAGGGCTGGTGGCGTGTGACGTCACGCTCCGCCTCTCAATGCAAGCCTACGGGAGGGGGCGTGACAGCTATCACGCCCCCTCCCGTAGACTTGCATTGAGGGGCAGGGCGTGACATCACACGCCACCGGCCCTGCGAACACGCTCCAGGGACTGATTACAAACGGGGTGCCCCAGCTGCGGGACTCCCTCGATCAGGCATCTTGTCCCCTATCCTTTGGATAGAGGATAAGATGTGTAAGCATCGGAGTACCCCTTTAACTTTCCCAGACTCAACTTTCCCTGATTTAGAGGTCAGAAGCGCAGCAATAAGCTAATTTCTTCACTTGAAGAATTGTTTTGGATCTATAGTGTTTGCTGCATGTATTTGCTATTTTGCATATATACACACAAGTTAATGTAATGTCATAATAGCATTTAGCAAGGTATATGAGAAAAAGAAAGAGGCTGCACTCACCAGGTAACTTCATCCGTGCTTTATTCAATAGACGACATGAGGGATACCAACAGCGGGTGCTTTCAAGTTAGCGAGCAACATATGTTTTGCGCATAACCCATGAGCCTGATGATGCGCTGAGTGCGCCAAACATATGTCGCTCGCTAACCTGAAAGCACCCGCTGTTTGTATCCCCCATGTTGTTTATTGAATAAAGCATGGATGAAGTTACAGTACCTGGTAAGTGCAGCCTCTTTCTTTTTCTCATGTACCTTGCTTACTACTGGACTGTTTCCTGAGGCTTGTGCTCCGCCTACAAGTGCCTGTTGGAGAGTACACATATAGAAGGGGAATATTGACAAATTATCAGAATAGGAGTGCCGATTCCATCTCTTCCTGTGAGATCATAATAGCATTTATTTTCTAGGGCTGAAAAGTATGGTCCCGTGATACGTATTAATGGATTTCACAGGGTAGTGGCCCTTATTATCAGCCCAGAAGGAGTTAAGGTAAGTAACCAATCCCTTATTATAGACTGAAATATAACTTTTATTGCGTCACTATAAAACTGGGGTATCAACCTCATGTCAAAAGGAAAAAAAAACACACAACCACATATATGGAAATGTGAAGAAGGGGAAAGGTAGAAAGGTATACCACACCGAACTAGTATATTTGCAAAGCAAATAACACAAATTATACTCAGTAAGATAAATCAAGAATATCAATCCTGATCGGTGCCCTGGTAAGGTGACTCAAGAGGGGGTACAGGACGGGGCATCTGGGGGGGGGAAGGGGCAGGAAACCTAGTATGCCCTATACTTCCCCTATAATAGGCCCTATGCCTAGGTGGAATTGTCATCCTAAAATGGACGGTCCCGAACTGGAACCTAACCAACACTAACCTAAGAGACCCTATTGATAACTAGCTCACTGGCTAAGTTTTTCCTTTTGACATGAGGTTGGTACCTCAGTTTTGTAATGACACAACGAAAGTTATATATTGGTCTATATTCAGTGATTGGCTTTGCGTGATAAACTATCACCATCTATATGCAGTGATTTGAAGGTAAGAAACCAAATACATCTTTCTCTATCGGCTCCATTGGGGGACACAGACCGTGGGTGTATGCTGCTGTCTCTAGGAGGTATGACACTATGGCAACAAAGAAGTCGGCTCCTCCCAGCAGGATATACCCGCCTCCAGGCCCTGAGGTAATCAGTTTAAGCTTAGTGTCTGAAGGAGGTGGACATGGTCTGGATTTCTCCAGACCAGGTCTCCTGTTTTATTATTTTCCTAGTTAGGGAATGTGCTAGTTTTTTATTCCGTTTTCTTTCATGTTTTCAGGTGGGGACTCAGGAACTGCAGCTCACTGTTTCCCCATTGCGAGTAAGGGGGCACAGACATTGCAAATATGCGCTGTTCACCCCCTCTCGCCAACGGTCAGCGCCTAGGTTTGTACCTCATGGGTCCGGGTCACCCTATCTCCCTGCTCGTCTCGCTCGCACATGGTAGCCCGGCATGATGCAGGTTATAAAAGCTGGCTGAAGACTTCATAGGAAGACTCCATGAGGTAAGTTCTTCTGACTGAGGTAAGTATATTTCCCTTTCTCCCTTAGGTGCAGATTTGCAACATCTGGAGACCCTCAGTTTTTGGCCCACCTTTCTCATGGGTCTAATGGGGCTGGCCTGGACAGGGGGTCCTTTATTACTGGGGTGAGCAGTGGAAGTTTGAATGGAGCCCAACTTTCTACACTTTATTCTTATCTATGTGTGTGTGTGTGTGTGGAACAACTGTGTGTGTTTTTCACATTGAAGCAGCTGACAGCCGTGGCGTTCTTCTATGCGGGCACTCTCAGTGCCAGCTTACTTTCACTTTCAGCAGCGGCTTCTGCCGGCGGCGGCATCTAGTCCGCTCAATTCCCCGCGAGCGCACATGCATTCGTATGTGCACTCGGGGCAAGGAGTGGGCGCCATTAGGAC
Source organism: Hyla sarda (assembly GCF_029499605.1). NCBI lineage: Eukaryota > Metazoa > Chordata > Amphibia > Anura > Hylidae > Hyla > Hyla sarda. The sequence continues at coordinate 19,261,964 of NC_079199.1, forward strand.
TCCTTGTTAATACTTTGGCGGCCCGGTGCGCTTTAGCTCCGCCCACCCAGGGCCGCCAAAGCTTCTCTGAGCGCGAACTGTCCACCAATCAGCGCTGTGCGCGCGATTATGGTGGCAGGGGCCAATCAGCGGTGCCCCCTGCTCCTAACACGCCCCTCCCTTGCTATTGGCCGGCGTTTCACCTCTCTGACAGCCTGGAGACCACCACGGGTTCGAGTCCCGGGGTGGGACAGAGTGTTACAGTGTTGTGGTTTAATTTTTAAAATAAGTCCATTGTGGTCTATGGGGATCTCAAGGCATGTGAAACAGAAAGATAAGCAGACTGTATCAGCAACACAGTGAAATGGAACACAGTCTTGGGTGAGAGAGGCCCAGAACGGCCTCCCTCTAAACAGTTAACTGGAGTGTTAGCCACTCCTTTAATCTGTTAATACTGTAACTCTAAACTGTCTGGTTCTGCTGAACCACTTGTTCTGCCTGCTCCACTGCTCCTCCAGACCCCCATGCTACTCTACCCCGGTTGTTCTTTCAGACCCGGTGGGTTCAGCCGCCCCTCAAGCCTGGGTTCCCTCCCTGTCCCAGTCTATATCCGACTTGGCTCAGGTCTCACGTTATGTGGTGACTGCCTTGGAGAGGCCCTCCCTACACCGGGCCTCCGGAGGGTCCCGCTCTCCCCCTATTCTGACGCTCTCGCAGCATCATAGGGGTGTGTCACCTGACTCAGTCTGGCAGGCACGGGCGCTCCCCTCGCAGGCATCGCCCCGTCACTCCGATCTGTAGCAAGCGTCGCTCCTCTAGAGATTTCTCCCAGGGTCGCCGCTCTGGCTCTCCAGACCCGCGTACCAGGTCCGTCTCTCTCTCTTCCAGGGCCACCTCACACGTTCCCATTCACCTGTTGAACTTGTGGAAGAAGTTTCTGATTCAGCCTCCGACTCAGAGGACCGCAAGGATGTGCCTAATGTGGTGTACTCATTGGTTGCGGCCATAAGAGACACTTTCCAACTAAAGGACCCAGGAACTTCGTACGTGGTCCAGAAGTTTCCTTTCATCGTGTCCGACCTCTTCCAGGGCTGCCTCACCTCATTCTCATTCACCTGGAGAACTTGTGGATGAGGTTTCTGATTCGGCCTCCGACTCAGAGGACTGCACGGATATGTTGTACATGGTGCACTCATTGATTGCGGCCATAAGAGACATCTTCCATCTAGAGGACCCAGGAACTTCGGACATGGCTCCAGAAGTCTCCTTTCTTTGTGCCCGACCAGCACTCAAGACTTTCAGCTCTCACGCTGCATTTTACGCCCTGCAGGTATCCGCCTGAAGTCCCCCTGACAAGAAGTTTCAGGAAACGAAGAAGGTTCAAGCGCAGTATTCCTTCGCCAAGGACCTCATTGCTCGGTGTACCTCCTCTCCAACTTTGGATCCGCCGGTCTCCCGCCTCTCTAAGGCACCTACCCAGCCGTTGGCTGATGCGGCTGCCTTCAAGAATCCAGCGGACATGAAGGTGGATATTTTGGCAATCTCGGCCCTTGAGGCGGCAGGTTCTTCCTGCTTTTGCTTCTGCCTGGGTGTCAAAGACCCTTTTTAGTATGGTCTTCCAACTCCGCCAGGGTAGTCTTCAAGATCCCTCCGGAGGATTTATTTTTTCTGTGTTCTGCTTCCATGTGCAGCCACTGTGCTGCCTTTACCACAAGCTACCTGGTAGCCACTGTCCCTTCATGTGGCTTTAAGCCTGGAATGCGGACGCCACCTTCAGGAACTGAGGCGACGGGCAGAAAAAGAGTTCTTTATTACCTCTGGTAAGACTCACAGAACCGCTTTCCGTCGTAAGTTCTCCTTCCGGTTCTGCGGATCTTCGGTACCAACACAGGGTCCAGCCAGGCATGGGAAGAGGGCTCCTCTTCCCATGCCGCGCATGCTGCCCCTCCTTATCGGTCACCTTCTCCCCCTTGTGTCTTGAATCTGGTTCTGGGGGTACTCCAAGGTGAACCTTTTGAACCCCTTGGGGAGGTGTCCCTGCGCCTCCTTTCTTGGAAAGTGGCGTTTTCTTGGAGAGTGTCTGAATTGGCAGCTCTCCTGCCGTTCTTCAAGGCTTCCAAGGCTACCACTTCTCGGTGGATCCGGTCTGCCATTTCGGAAGCCTATCACTGTAGGGGGAAGATTCCTCCCTTCAGGGTTGTGGCTCATTCTACCCGTGCAGTGTAACAGCCATCTGCCTGACTGATTATCTGCCCACCCAAGGGACGGCTTTGGTACATCCCACGGTCTGTGTCCCCCAATGGAGCCGATAGAGAAAATGAGATTTTTTAACACTTACCGTAAAATCTCTTTCTCGAAGGATCCATTGGGGGACACAGCTCCCACCTTTTTGGGTTTCTCTTTGGTTCTCTGTCCGAGGGTGTGTTCAGTTATATCTTTTCTTCTGGTTCTCGGACAGTTCGTGTTTTTTCCTTGACCTGTCGGTCCTCTCCTATTGCTCTGGTACTAAAACTGATTACCTCAGGGCCTGGAGGCGGGTATATCCTGCTGGGAGGAGCCGACTTCTTTGTTGCCATAGTGTCATACCTCCTAAGGATAGCAGCAAACACCCACGGTCTGTGTCCCCCAATGGATCCTTCGAGAAAGATTTTACGGTAAGTGTTAAAAAATCTCCTTTTACAGTCAGCTTCCCCACTTTTCCTGAATTTCCCTGGTCTATATTCACAAATCACTGCATTGGTCTGCCCACTAGCAACAAAAAAACTATTTCTCTAAGTGCATCATATCTACTTCTCTGTGATATAACTAAACTTCTTTATATACCTACATAGCTATACATCTACTAAAACTGCATTTAATTGTATTATTTTTCCCTTGACTAGCAGGGTGGGATAATTCTTATAAATCATCATACAGCAAAGTTTAATACTGGTAACTTTTATCCTGTCTTTTATCCTGTCTTATACTATGTACATCATGTTTGTTTTTGGTTTATTTTCTAACAGGAGTGTTTGATGTCACCAAAATACACTAAAGATCCCTTCTATAAACGTATTGAAACTATGTTTGGAGCAAGGTAACTAACTGCATCCATTTTTTATTGTTCCATTGCATCTGACTGATAAAATAATGTAAGTTTTCAAATAGTATTTTCTTTTTAAAGGACAACTGTAGTGGAACACTTTTATATATTCCCATGCCCGGGCCTAAAAAATAAACAAAATAAACTATTACATACCTTCCTACGAGCACCCGTTGGTCCGGCACAGGCCTCACGGTCCGGCAGTGCTGACCTCATTCCACTTCCTGGGGACGGGGACGCTGCAGCGCCGTCGATGTATCACCGGCTGTAGCGATGTCCCGGCCAGTGATAGGCTAAGCCCACTGTCATGTAAGAAGCCGGCCAGAGCTTCTTACATGACAGTGGGCTCAGCCTATCACTGGCTGGGGTGGGACATCGCTACGGCAGGTGATACGCCGACGGCTCTGCGGCGTCCCCGTCCCCAGGAAGTGGAATGAGGTCAGCACTGCCGGACTGTGAGGCCTGTGCCGGATCATACAGTATGCCAAATGCAGAGAGTGGCATATTCTGCCTGTACCCTATCCCATATGACTGGCAAGAGTCACTAGTCATTTTAGGATAACCTTGCAAGAAAATTGTGGCGAATGTATTACTATCCCTGGCCACCCAGTGGCATAAGACCTGGTCCCTAGTAAACTGGAATGTCTATAGGTGTTTACATACCGTATATGTCTATATGTGCCTATAAATGAATCTGTGTAAATTGACCTTATGATTTATTTCTAGACTTTCATAGTACCGAGTACAGTATTTTACACTTTTTATTGTTTTCATCCCCTTTGTAGATTTATGGGGACGGGTTTACTGACAGATCGGGATTATGACCATTGGCACAAAAACAGAAGGATTATGGATCCAGCATTCAGCAGAACGTAAGATCCTATTTCTAACACCACCAATATAGATCTTATCATTGTGGGTGTTTTTATTTTTGTTTTTTACACATGTAAGGGGTCTACCCAAAAAGGCTGTCTCTACAAGAAAAAGTATTGTCAAATAGTAGTAAAATACCTTGTACTACTTTGGTTTTGCCTTTCAAATTCTATCCTCCAAAAGTACCAAGTATCTTCTTGTTTTCAATTGCCAATGAATTTCTCTATCAATGACAACACAGTCTATAGATGTAATAGAGACAGAGAGAAGAAGACCTTTGTTAGAAGAGACCCCAATGATAAGCTAACCATGGTGCACCCTCATTCCGAGGATCTCGTCAAAAAATCCTGACGAGATCCCTTTAAACCAAACAGTCCTATGATTATACATACATATTTAAAGTTTTAACATCATAATTCATTGTTGCCTTCTTTCTTTCCAGCTACCTAATAGGATTAATGGGAACTTTTAATGAAAAAGCAGAAGACCTAGTAGACACGCTGGGAGTTAAGGCAGATGGAAAATGTCAGGTTGGAATGCACGATATGTTTAGTAGAGTCACATTGGATGTAATAGCCAAGGTAACTATTACAAATAATAAAATTTTTGTCAAAAATATACATTTAGTCAAAACATACCTTAGACGTATCAGGAAGCGCTCATAGCATGTTGTTTGAGCAATTGTTATAGCCGTAAGTCCAAGGTAGAACTGACAACAGGAACATAAGCACCCAAAGTCCATTGATATTTGTGGGTAGTGAAGGTTAGCCTGTCTCACCTGATTCCACAGAAGAGCTACTGTAAAGCAATTTGCTGAAAAAAGATAATCCTGGTTATAATAGAAACATGCCAAAACACACAGGGCCTCTCAGCTTGCCATGTACAGGTCTGTGTAGCCCCAGACTGCTCAGTGTCCATGCTGACCCCTGTCCACCCCTGAAAGTGCCAACAAGGGGCATAAGAGCATCAGAATTGGACATGGAGCAATGGAAGAAAATGGCCTGGTCGAATGAATCATGTTTTCTTTGACATTACATAGATGGTCTGGTGCATGTGCGTCACTTACCTGGGGAAGAGATGGCACCAGGATGCACTGCAGAGGCAGTGTGATGGGCAATGTTCTGCTGGAAACCTCTGGTCCTGGCATCATATGAATGTTACATAACAAAGAGATCAAGGTGGTGGCTCTGCCTCCAAGTTCCTCAATCCATTATCTCTGAGATGTGCAAGAAAAAAAGTCTGATCCATGAAGGCCGCACCTCACAACACTTACATGATCTTCTGCCAAAGTCTTGGTGCCGATACACAGGACACCTTCAGAGGTCTTGTAGAGTCAGTGCCTAGATGGGTCAGACCTGTTTTGGGGGCACATGGGGGGACAACATAATAAAAAGCATTTTTTTTCCTTCAATACAATATACATTAGCTCTGGCTTTCTGAGGTTAACAAAGGAACAAAAACAATAATCAATATGAGTCCCCATACAATAGATAGAGTACAATGCTTAGCGTCATTGCCATTGGCTGTATTGTAAAAATTAAAACATAGGGAAAGATAGAGAGAATCAATATGGTAATTTAAGAGAGCTTAGTAATATGATCATAACAGATTTTAAGCCTTGTAACTATGCTGTCTTATAATGACAGCAAGCATATAAAAAATGCAGGTTCATTTAACTTGTCTAATTAATCTATTAACATAAAACCATAAAAAATGTACCATGATATATCATAGCAATCAGTATTTTTTTTTTATTTTTTTTTTATAAATAAAGAATATAAATGAATTATTATTATTTGAATTTACCTATTACAGGTTGCCTTTGGGATGGAGCTAAATTCCCTTCATGATGATCAGACGCCATTTCCAAAAGCCATTTCCACAGTTATGAAAGGAATGGTGGAGATACGGAATCCTTTCGCAGAGGTATATTTTTTTTCTGTTTTACTTCCACAATGGTCAGATTTATATTCAGCATCGGGACAAACATGTTTATTCTTCAAGGTTTTATCTGGTTTAAAAACCCATACTAAAATTGACTATTAGAAAGTTAATTCTGGTTCCGCAGACTCATCTATAAGTCAAATCTTGAATGTGGCTTTCAAAAGTGTCTTCCACTCTGGAGGATCCAGGATCCATTACATGGACAGGTCATTGATTTCAATAATGATTAGTGTTTCATTAGTGTTTAAGTTTTTGGTATAATTTTTATTGGGTGACTTGATTTCAACACTGTTTTTACTGCTACACAACTCATACCCAACCCCCCCCCCCCCCCCCCCCCCCTCCCTTCCCACAGACACACACGCACCTCATTCCTGAGATATTGGTTTTACTATTTGGTTGACTGCACTTTTCCCTTAGTTAATAGTTAATAGTCAGATATACCTGACTACTTCATTTCAAAAAGGGGTGTGAATGCTAGCCTCAAGTGAGTGTGAACTTGACCCAAGCCCTCTCAGCAACAAAATAAACACAGTGGGGAAGATATGCAAAAACTAGCTAATTCTTTGAAAGTGTGAACTTAGACAAGGCAGTCTAACATTGCACCAGATTTGTAACAGTGGCTCTTACACTGTGTACTCTATTTGTCTGCACACCTATTAAGTGGCTTTGTTTAAAGGGAGTCTGTCATCAGTGTCACCTGCACTAACCTGTTGGTACAGGCAGGTAGTGCGGGTGACGCTGATTATAACCATACTTACTTACCCCCAATCAGTGGTCACGTTCCTCTGTTATCTATCTTTTTCTGGCAGCAGGCTTGGTGCGTGGGCTCTGGGAGCACGCTGGTGTCACCGCCACTGCTTCTCATAGCAGGCCCAATGGAGAAGCAGCGGTGGCCCAATGGAGAAGCAGTGCGCTCCAGCCGTGCACTAAGCCTGCCACTGGAATAAGGAAGATAACAGACGAATGGGACCATGGATCGGGGGTAGGTAAGTATCATTATCATCAGTGTCACCCGCACTACCAGCCTGTACTAACAGATTAGTGCAGTTGACACTAATGACAGCTTCCCTTCAAAGGGGAAACTGACAGGCTGTAGGAGTAAAATGCGTGATCACTTACTGAAATTGGTCCCTGCGTTTTGAACATATGGCCCTCGTTGCTAGAATGGTATTTCTCTTCATTGCGCAATGGAGACGGGAAACGGTTTGCTGAGCTTCTTTCCCAGAGTCTCTGTCCCACCCCTTTTAATAACACCACACCTCCTTTAAAAAAAAAAATTTTTTGTAGAGGATAATGTAAACAAAGTGTAATTTGTGCATAATTCATTTCATGTGGCACAAAGGGCATGCACCACTTTTAATTAAATGCATTGCATAATACAGAAAAAAAGGCTCAAAATCGTTTTAATATCCCTCCCAGTGTTGGAATCCGGAGACAAAAGTGAGATTTAAAATGAGATTTAAAAAGACCAAAATTTTGTTCTGCCAACAGGTCCCTCTAAGTTCAGGATAAAACCACTTATTTTTCTTCTCACAGTATACTCCAGGAAAGCAAGCCTTTATCAGAGACGTCAAAGAGAATATCAAACTCCTAAGGAAAACTGGACAAGAATGTATTGAGAGAAGAATGAAGGCCATTAAGGAAGGAGAAGACATTCCTGTGGATATCCTCACACAGATTCTTAAAGGGGCAGGTATGTATTTTAAAAATCATTCTGCAGAAATAAAGTTTTAGTTTGCATATGAGTTTAAAGAGGACCAGTGGTCTCTTTAAAAAAAAACTTTATCTATGTGAAGCTGCTGCTCTACAGATTTAGATGTTTTTTATTTATATTCTCTTCCCCCTTGTAACGCCGAGCGCTCCGGGTCCCGCTCCTCCCCCGGATCACTTGCAGAGTTCTGTTCTTGCTTGCAGCGCCCCGGTCAGGCTCGCTAACCAGGAGCGCTGCTCTGTGTTCCCCAACGGGGATGCGATCCACGCGGCGGACGTGCCTGCCCGCGGGTCGCATCCCGTTCCACTCACCTGCCTCGTTCTCCTGCTCAGTCCCGGCACGCGCGGCCCCGCTCTCTGGGGTGTGTGCGCGCGCGCCGGGTCTCTCAGATTTAAAGGGCCAGTGCACCATTAATTGGTGCCTGGCCCAATCAGTTCCAATCACTCAAGACTCAAGGTCTTCAAATGGATCCTGACAACATCATACCTCCAGAGTGTCTGATCTCCTCTGCCCCCGCTTCTTTGGTGCCTATTACTCTGGGAAAAACTTATGTTCATCCACGTCTTCGCCTCCAGACTCTCAAATGGGGTCATTCCTCCCATCTGGCTGGTCATGCTGGAATCAAAAAGTCCATACAGTTAATTGCCAGACACTATTGGTGGTCTTCCCTGGAGCAAGATGTGACCGATTTCGTACGGGCCTGTACAGTGTGTGCACGTGACAAAACTCCATGCCAGAAGCCTGCTGGTCTTCTCCTTCCTCTACCTGTGCCTGAACAGCCATGGTCCCATATAGCTATGGACTTCATCTCCGACCTACCTTCTTCTCATGGTAACACTGTCATTTGGGTGGTCGTTGATCGTTTTTCCAAAATGGCTCATTTTATCCCGCTTCCAGGTCTTCCTTCTGCGCCACAATTGGTGAAACAATTTTCTCTGCAAATTTTTTGTCTCCATGGGCTTCCCACGCATATCGACTCTGATAGAGGCGTCCAATTTGTCTCGAAATTTTGGAGAGCACTCTGCAGTCAATTTAAAATCAAATTAAAAATTTCTTCCGCTTATCATCCCCAATCCAATGGCAAGTGGAAAGAGTAAACAAGATTCTTGGGGACTACCTGCGACATTTTGTGTCCTCCCATCAACATGATTGGGTCGATCTTCTGCCCTGGCTGAATTCTCGTACAATTTCAAAAATTCTGAGTCTTCCTCCAAATCTCCATTTTTTGTGGTGTACGGCCGTCTTCCGCATCCCCCCTCCCCATTCCCACTTCTTCTGGAGTTCCTGCTGCAGATGAACTGACAGAAGACTTCTCCTCTATCTGGAAGGAGACTCAAAAGTCGCTCTTACTGGCCTCATCCCGCATGAAGAGACATGCTGGTAAAAAGAGAAGAATTCCTCCTGTCTTTGCCCCCGGTGACAAAGTGGGACTCTCTGCTAAATACATCCGTTTCCGTGTCCCTAGCTACAAGCTTGGTCCTCGGTACCTTGGGCCTTTTAAAATCAAAAATCAAATCAATTCTGTCTCCTACAAGCTCCATCTTCCTTCTTTTCTTCGTATTCCCAACTCTTTCCATGTTTCTCTTCTCAAACCTCTCATTCTTAACGGTTATTCTCCCAAGGTCTCTGTTCCTGCTCCTGTCTCTGGCTCCTCTGATGTCTTCTCTGTCAAGGAGATCCTCGCCTCCAAGGTTGTTCGAGGTTAAAAAATTTTTTTGGGTTGACTGGGAGAATTGTGGTCCTGAGGAGAGGTCCTGGGAACCTGAGGCCAATATTCTGAACAAGGAGCTAATCCACAAATTTCTTGGTTCCAAAAATTGGGGGAGACCTAGGGGGGTACTGTAACGCAGAGTGCTCCGGGTCCCGCTCCTCCCCCGGAGCGCTCGCAGCCCCGTTCTCCTGCTCAGTCCCGGCGCGCGCGGCCCCGCTCTCTAGGGCGCGCGCGTGCCGGGTCTTTCAGATTTAAAGGGCCAGTGCACCATTAATTGGTGCCTGGCCCAATCAGTTCCAATCACTCCCTACACTATATAATTTCACTTCCCCTTCCTGTCCTCTCCGAATCTTTTTGCCTTGTGCCCTGAGAAAGTATTACCGTGTGCATTTGCCTGTGAACCCTGACCTTTGCTGTTGCCCCTGACTATGACCAGTTGCCGCCTGCCCTGACCTTCTGCTACATCTGACCTTGCCTTGCCTTGTCCTTTTGTACCGCGCCATCTGAGCTGCCAGAGAGGTTGAGTCGCTACCGGGTGGAACGACCTGTGGGTTACCTGCCGCAGCAAGTCCATCCGCTTTGCAGCAGGGCTCCTGAAAGCAGCCTGTTTATTTTCCAGAAATTTTTTGTATTAACATACAAAATAAAACAAACATAAGAGGAACATAAAATAGGGAATGTACAGCAGTAAAGCACATCAGGGGACAACCCCCTCTAAATAGGCACAAGTGAATTAAGTACAGGGAGGTACTACATGTTCTGTACTCTTTACCTGAGCCAGGGTTAGCTTCTTCTTTGGACACCAGGTAAGGGCGACTCCATTTTACTTTCTTGGGACACTGTGTACTGTACAGGACCCTGAAGAAAATCCTGTCCTCTACATAGACAGTGATTTACAGCTTCCAGCAGATCTTTCTTACTTTAATATGTACTTGCTTATCTCTATTAGTTATCTACTTATTTTTCTTTAATCCTTACTTTTTCCTATTTTTGGATAAGGCTTCAGAACCAATTACCAGGTTTCCATAGAGTTAGAGTCTCCACATGTAATGGTTTCAATGTACAATTGTTGTCTTGGAACCAATGAATATTGTCCTGGACCACTGTATTTGCAAGTATTTAGTAAGGCTCACAGAGTGTGAAAGGGTACTTCTTGCAGTTAAGGGGGGCTGTGACACGAGGGATGGCACAGCTCAGACTAGCCCTGGTTCCAAACAGGCACATCACCAAGGCGAGCTACACTGTTAACATTACTATCAGGGTTTCATAAACAGATAAGCCTGCGATTCTATGCTGCTTGTGTAACTCCCATTTTAAGGATAGGAGATAAGATGCCTGACCGCGGGAGTCCCGCCGCTGGGGACCCCTGTGATCTTGCACGCAGCACCCCGTTTGTAATCAGTCCCCGGAGCGTGTTTGCTCCGGGTCTGATTACTGGCGACAACAGGGCCGACGGTGTGTGACGTCACGCCTCCGCCCCCGTGTGACGTCACGCTCCACCCCTCAATGCAAGTCTATGCGAGGGGGCGTGACAGCGATCACGCCCCCTCCCATAGGCTTGCATTGAGGGGCGGGAGCAGAGGTGTGACGTCACACGCCGTCGGCCCTGTGGTCGCCCGTAATCAGACCCGGAGCGAACACGCTCCCGGGACTGATTACAAATGGGGGGCCGCGTGCAAGATCACGGGAGTCCCTAGCGGTGGGACTCCCGCGGTCAGGCATCTTATCCCCTATCCTTTGGATAGGGGATAAGATGTCTAAGCACGGAAGTACCCCTTTAAGTCAATGGGAGTTACGCAACTTGCATAACTACTCCACTTTGTCTTCCGACTTTTCCAATCACCTCCGGCCGCTACAAACAGACAAGAGTTGGCCGATTCACTGAATCAGTCAGAGGGGACTACTAAGACTTATAACTCAGCAATGGGGAGGGGATGGTTTGGGGGGTGATCGTCATTCTGTAAACAGGTTATCTGATCAGTTACCCTAAGCTATCTACTAGTTACTGCAACTTATTATTCAGAGTGACCGCAGGTTCTCTTTAAAGTGATATGATTGAAATCCTAATATGGAAACTGGACTGATTACATAAACCTTATGTGTCCTATTGATGAGGTTGTGTTCACTATGCTAAGTGGCTACTCCGACTTTTTTGGCACTCATTCTGGGCCAATAATACAGTAGTAGGGATTCCTGTCAAAGATGTAATTGGCGGGCACTGATGTGGGTATTGAGTCAGAATTGAATTTGCAGTAAATCCTCCCAAAACAAATGTATTATTCTTTGGTTTTTGGTTCCGCATTGCATTAAAAGGTGAAGAGAATTATGCGGAAAAAAAAAAAAAAGATGATGTGAGTGAAGCTCTGGGTATGTGAGTAGAGGAGATCATGTCCAGATGGTCTGGTACCTAAAGATAAGTAATGAAGCTATGAAAAAATCCGATCTAGGTCTTTTTTTTTTTTGGATTCTCAATTTGTATTTGCAATAGACAACCAGTGACCAGAAAGAGAGAGGAGAAATTTCCCAATCAAAATTGGATGAGTGGAGTAGTAGATTGTAGGATACAAGGCTATAGAAAGTAAGTTGTGAACAGCCTTAGTCCTAATGTGATGGGATTTGTATTGTATGTAATATTCATAGTTCAGGGTCTTTAATGATTGAGTTATTCAGTTGTGTCTCCCATTTCATTGCATTTGTTCTTTCAGAGTTTGAAGATGGGTGCAGTCTGGAGGACTTAATGGATAACTTTGTCACATTCTTTATTGCGGGTTAGTAAATTATGTCATAATTTGTAAGATCATGTTATGAAGAATGTGTTTCCTTTCAGTGAAATAAAAAAATCATGTCTTGTTGATTATTGGTTTTTCAAATGGTTTCAGGTCAAGAAACAACGGCCAACCAGCTGTCTTTTGCTGTGATGGAATTAGCACGACACCCAGAGATCTTGACAAGGTAAACAAGCTTCATGTACCAATCTAGTAGTATGTCCTCTGCTGCTCTGATAATATTCCTGATTCCTCAGGGTCCAGACTGAAGTGGATGAAGTTATTGGCTCCAAAAGAGACATTGAATATGAAAACCTTGGAAAACTGCAATATCTGTCTCAAGTACTGGTGACAATAATATATTTTTTTTATATCTCTTGCTGCTCCAGATAAGATACTGTCTGTACTTACAATACACATAGTAAACAAACATACAATTTTCTGGTGAAATTAAGAAATTTTTAATAACCCTTTTAACAATCCTACCCAATGCAAGGATATGTCTAACTGTAGGTGACAGCTGGCTTTGTGTGACTAAGGAAGCTGTTTTATATAGCAGGTTATTAACAGGGATTGGCTAGGGAAGGGTTTGAATGTGCTACTGGGCTTTTAAGATGCAGAAAAAATTTGTGTACACACCCTATGGGCAGACCCAGCTGCAGAAAATCAATATGCAAGGCAGGGAGGGGAGCATGGACCTCTCAATGTGGAGCAAAGGTAAACCAGCGGCAATGTCCACCTGGAGGAGCAGAAGGCAGCAGTCCACAGGAGTTACATAAGATGCAATAATTCTAAAGTAAAGATCTTTTCACATTTGCAAACTGTTTTTGCCACTAAAGCAGCAGACACCACAACAGAACCGTATTGGTCCCTAAAGTAAGTCACTAGTGTCTGTTGGGCACTATTGGTATTCCTTGAAAGCCACTATACAAAGCCTATGAGGAGTTATCTTTGTAAAGACATGCTTTGGAAAACCCTCCCTATTCACTATCTAGGGGCAAGCCTGCTTGTGAGGGACAGATTCCGCAGCGCTTACAATTATGGGGTACAAACAAAGACAAGTATCAGACATAATATTACACAATAACTATTCAAACAAGAGGTGTGGGGATATGTTGAGGATATGTTGGGGATATGTTGAGGATATGTTGAGGATATGTTGAGGCCAATTAAAGAATGTTATAGGCCTGTCTGAAGAGATGTGTTTTTAGGCCACATTTGAAACTATGGATGTTGTTATTGAGTCTGAGGGATTGAGGGATAGCATTCCAGAGAACCGGTGCAGCACGAGTGAAGTCTTGGAGACGGGAGTGAGAAGTTCGGATTATAGAAGATGTTAGTGAGAGGTCATTAGCAGATCGGAGAGAACGTGTAGGAGGGTAGACAGAGATGAGAGAGGAGATGTAGGGAGGTGCAGCATTGTGGAGAGCTTTGTGTGTGAGACTGAGGATTTTGTACTGTATTCTGGACTGAATTGGTAACCAGTGTAGTGACTGGCACAGGGAGGAGGCGTCGGTGTAGCGGCTGGAGAGGAAGAGGAGTCTGGCTGCGGCATTAAGGGATGGACTGAAGAGGAGAGAGTTCGGAGAAAGGAAGGCCTATTAGTAAAGAGTTACAGTAGTCGAGGCGGGAGGGAATCAAAGCAATAATGAGAGTTTTAGCAGTTTCAGTAGTGAGAAACGGGCGGATTCTGGAAATGTTTTTGAGATGCAGGTGACAAGAACGTGAAAGGGACTGAATATGGGGAGTGAAAGACAGATCAGAGTCAAGTATAACTCCAAGACAGCGAGCCTGCTTGTCTAAGTAAGCACTTGGCTATATAGGGCTAGTCATCTGGATTCTGTGCATGTATTTTTATCTCCATAGGTCTTAAAGGAAACCTTAAGATTGTACCCAACAGCTCCTGGTACGTCAAGAATAGCAGAAGAGGAAATAGTTGTTGAAGGAGTGAGGATTCCACCTGGAGCAACTCTAGGGGTCAGTAATAGACTGTAAAGATCCACAGCATCCCAGCCGGCCCATTATTAGTCTAGAACATTCAAGATTTCCCCAAATTTTCCCAGAATCTAATAAGAGACATTAAACTTCTTTATAATATTACTATACCACTAATAGAGAGTTCACTGTTAAAGTATATATTTTTAAAGGGGTACTCCACTGGAAAACATTTTTTTTTATAGATCAATTGGTGCCAGAAAGTTAAACAGATTTGTAAATTACTTATCTTAAAGGGGTACTCTGCTGCTGAGCGTTTGGAGCAAACTGTTCCGAACGCTTGAGCTGGCGCCGGGAGCTCCCTCAATGCTGTCACGCCCCCTCCCATAGACTTGCATTGAGGGGGCGGGGTGTAATGTCATGAGGGGGCGGGGCTATGATGTCACGAGCTGCCGGCGCCGGCTTCAGCATTCAGAACAGTTTGTTTCAAACGCTGAGCAGCGGAGTATCCTTTTAACCCTTCCAGTACTTATCAGCTGCTGTATACTGCCGAGGAAGTTATTTTGTTTTTGAATTTCCTTTCTGTCTGACCACAGTGCTCTCTGCTGACACCTCTATCTTAGGAACCATCCAGAGTAGGAGCAAATCCCCATAGCAAACCTCTCCTGCTCCGGACAGTTCCTAGAATGGACAGAGGTGTTGTACCAGAGAGCACTGTGGTCAGACAGAAAGGAAATGAAAAAAGAAAGGAACTTCCTCTGGCGCATACAGCAGATGATATGTACTGGAAGGGTTAATATTTTTAAACAGAAGTCAAATCTGTTTAACTTTCTGGTACCAGTTGATTAAAAAAAAAAAAAAAAGTTTTTCAGGGGAGTACCCCTTTAAGGCTCCTATCATAGCACAATATGATGGTGGTAGGTGGTGACATCTTACAAACCATTTAGGCTTCTTAGAATGTTCGGGATTTTGTTCCTCTGTAGTTTAATTCTTACGTCATGGGTCGGATGGAAAAATTTTATCAAGATCCCATGGCCTTCAACCCAGACAGATTTCATCCTGATGCTCCCAGGTAAGTTTGGAGTCCATAGTGTAATGTTATCCATATTGCTCACTGCGTTATGCAGTCAATATATCACCATTTGTTTCTCTCAGGCCTGGCTATGCTTACTTTCCATTTTCTCTTGGACCACGATCATGTATTGGCCAAGTATTTGCTCAAGTAAGTTCATAATGAAAACTGAATAAATGTTCATTCATAGAGATTGTTCTGGAACTTGTGTATTACTTAAGTAGTTATTATCAAACACACATGTTAACCACTTGTGGCCCATTAAACAACTTTAAAGTGTTTGGTCTGAAAGTGATTCTGCAAGGATGTTCCTGAACTCTAAACCGTATCACTGCAGGAAAGGAGAGATAGCTACAGAGACAGACAGGCTGCCTCTATGCACAGCACCCGATAGGCCATAAGGCTTGCTGCCGCCCATCCCTAGTGTTATGACCTTATTGGCTGTAAAATATGTCAAATTAAAAAAAAATTAAATAAGGTGAAAAAAATTAGAAAACAAAATTACCAAGCAACAGCTTCTTGCTGCACCCCTCATTTTGTTTTGCTTGTTTAGCTTATTACCATTTTCCCTGATATCACAAAAAGACACACCACAAAGCCAGTAAATGGGCCCTTAAATAGCATGAGGAATAGGAGAAACACTTCAAAGACATCTAAAGTGAAAAATTAGATCCATTACTGCAAAATAGACAAAGACTGTTGCCAGCAACTGCCTCCGCACTAAAAAAGCAGAAAATGATGACATAGCAAGAGTCCTTCTGCCACACATAACACTGTATCTGCAAACACTATCATGGCAATCTCTGACATAACAACATGTCCCAGAACTTAGATCAAGTCTTATGGAAGAATAAAGCTAGGATTCCTGCTATTTCTTTTTTTTATTCTTTACAATTAATGTAATATATTGGAAGTCCAAACCAGCTCACCCCGCCAGGACAACCGGAGCACGGATCCAGGTGCTGGAAAACACAGAGAATGTAGAGAAGAAAGTAGAGTTGGATCCAGCTTCAATAGCAATACAACCGTCTTTATTCAAAGGACATGCAGGGAACAGCAGAGGTTACGCGTTTCAAGCGCACTTAGTCACGACTAAGAGCGCTTGGCGCTTGAAACGCGTAACCTCTGCTGTTCCCTGCATGTCCTTTGAATAAAGACGGTTGTATTGCTATTGAAGCTGGATCCAACTCTACTTTCTTCTAATGTAATATATTGGATTGTGTCAAGTAAGACTAAAGAGGATATGTGAAAAGCTATTTGAACTTTGACTATAACTTTAATGTGCACAATAAATTTTTATTTTTCCATTATTTGGTCTGTAAAAGGACTGTTTTATGGCTAAAGGACAACCATAGTCCCCTAGGGTCCACACATATTACTTTAAATTTAAGTTTTAGTGCGATTTTTTGGCACATAAATGACTGAAATTCATCCCATATGAGAAAAGACATTTGGGCCATAGCTTTTGTTACAGCTCAAAAATGGCCAGATATGCATGCACAAAATAGCCATATTTGTACAGCTGAACATCCCATCCCAAAAGTGTGAAATACCAAAACCATAACAGATTTTTTTGGTCGCTCATTGACTGATTGCAGGGATTGTGTAGCACCAAAATCAAAGTTAGTTGTCAGCCATTCTAGCTGTGTAAACAGGGGATGTCTTGCTGATAATGATGTAAGCAATTCAGCCATAATTGTGTCATAAATAGACTCCATTCAATAAGTAGTAATCTACTGGATCGGTACTTGTGTTGGGCATCTGTCTACTCGTGTACAAGGAGCCTAAGTGTAACACCTTGGGTGTATCAAAGTGCAAAGTGCAGTCAACTCACCACAGTCCTCCGCACGTCATGAAGCCTCCAATAGTAGAAATAGAAAAAAAGGTGCCAGCGGTAAGATGAAGTTTTCCTTTATTGTATTCAAGTTAAAACATCGACATGTGAAGTCTCAAAAACATCAACAGGTAGATAAAACTCAGGAAACGCTCTGCATGACGCGTTTCAGGTCATGTGACCTCTCTTCAGATGCATGATAGGTAGTGGAGAGGTGTGAATTTATATATGGCTGGAGTAAACAGGTGCACTCAAAGCACCCAAGGGATTAACCCTATTTATTCCAATGTACCTGTCCACTGAAAATCATGTCTATAGCATGACAATATGTTCCATAGTGGAATCATAAGATATAAGCTCAAAAGAAAAAGAAACAATACACACCGAAAACCAAAATATAGAAAATTCATCTAATAGTACAAATATATCTAATAGTGCAAAATAACATCACATCTTAAATTGAGCCAGCGAGGCTGGAACGTATGAAATGAATAAATAAATAAAAAACTCTCTATGAGGAAGTATTTTGATTCGGTCCCCTCCCCTGTCTGGTAAATGAACAATTTCAATGCCATCAAACAAAAAATCAGAAACGTCACCAGAATGCACCATTTTAAAATGTTTGGAAACATTAGAAGAATTAACATGTACCTTACTATATACTCCTCTCAGATGTTCCAGGATCCTTTTTTTCAATGGCCTTTTTGTGCTGCCAATATAGGAGCTGTTGCAACTTCTGCAATATATCCTGAACACAACATATGCAGAATTGATGGATGGCAAATGTTTTAGACGCGGTCATGTTAATGGTGGTGGTTTTAACAGCGTGTTCACACACAATGCATCTTGCTTGGCCACATTTAAAAAAGCCTCTCATAGGCAACCAAGAAAAAGGTGCATTTGAACAATGTGAGGACAGAAGGGCACTTGGAGATAACAAATTGGCCAGGCTAGGGGCACGTCTACTGGAAAAATTTACTCCAGACTGTAAGTTATTTAATACGGGGTCTTGTTGTAGTTCCCGTATTAAACAAATGTCTCTGTTCTCTCTATACAGATGGAGGCGAAGGTGGTCATGGCCAAACTCCTGCAGAGATTTGAGTTTGAGCTGGTGGAAGGACAGAGCTTCAAGATTTTGGATACAGGGACCCTGCGTCCTATGGATGGTGTAATCTGCAGACTGAGGCATCGAGCAGAACACAAATCTAAAACATAATAAAAGCCTCAAAAAAGACATTCTAGGTCATGTGTTACATTTGTACCTTATTCGTAGATAACACTGATTTTGGATCAAATAACCGCTCATTTGGATAATTTTTTTTTAAACTTCTGAGCCTATATAAGTGTATGATAGTTGTGTTTTATATACAGCATAACTCTGTTAGAAAATTGCCCATATTGTAGAAGTTTCAATGTCTATAGAGATACTGAAAATAAGTGCTTTAATATGTGTTATAAGGTATAAACCAGTATGACTAATAAACACAATTGTACTGTATATACATTTTTGTAAAGAAACCTATGGGATTTTTATGTGATCAGCTCAAAAACATAAATGTATATTAGTAAAGAAAAAAAGGCGTTCAGCTAGTTCAGGAAATGCAGAATTTATTTCTTAGTGACAAGTACATATACAGACCATGACTAAGATTTTGTGTTGTGTAGCAGTATTCTGATCTGTCAGTGAGGTGATCAGTTGATCTGGAGACTAATTTGCTAATTTTTTTTAACAGTAAATTATTAAAGTTTATTAGGGAGGAGGGGGGAAGGAGACTGATAAGTAAAGAAAGAGGCAATTTTCTCTAATAAGATGCTTACATCGTTCCTTATAGTTGCTTGTACTATTGAAATATGCAAAGTTTGCATTAAGGCATATCTATAAATATTGATTTGAACTATACATAGAGGTTCACATATTTTTACTTTAAGCCTCTGAATCACAGCATAAAAGAAAGGCAGCCTAAATGTTGTCCGCTGCTTTTGCATATGTATATCGGCAACCAGATATGTGTTCCTTCAAGAATTATTCACGATGCCTTTACTTATGCAGATTATATCATGTAAATCAAAGAGTGACATCATCAGCACAACGACTGCCATCAGGCATACTGCTCATGTAGCAAGTTTACTTGAACTCTATGGCAATTATAGTCATAGGTTTAAATTAGAGGGGCAAAGGTTTAAAAGTAATATCAGGAAGTATTACTTTACTGAGAGAGTAGTGGATGCATGGAATAGCCTTCCTGCAGAAGTGGTCGCTGCAAATACAGTGAAGGAGTTTAAACATGCATGGGATAAAAATAAGGCTATCCTTCATATAAGATAGGAGAAAAAAAGCAAGGAAAAAAAGCAAATTGGACATAATGTCACACCAAACTCCAAAAATGGGCTGGGAAAAATTATTGGCACCCTTAACTTAATATTTGGTTGCACACCCTTTGGAAATAATAACAGAAATCAGTCGCTTCCTATAACCATCAATAAGCTTCTTACACCTCTCAGCCGGAATGTTGGACCACTCTTCCTTTACAAACTGCTCCAGGTCTCTCTTATTGGAAGGCGTCTTTTTCCATCAGCAATTTTAAGATCTCTCCACAGCTGTTCAATGGGATTTAGATCTGGACTCATTGCTGCCACTTCAGAACTCTCCAGCGCTTTGTTGCCATCCATTTCTGGGGGCTTTTTAATGTATGTTTGGTGTCATTGTCCTGCTGGAAAACCCAAGATCTCGGATTCAGCTTTCTGACACTGAGCTGTACAGTGCGACTCAAAATCCGTTGGTAATCCTCAGATTTCATGATGCCTTGTACACATTCAAGGCCCCCAGCAGTGGCGTACTAAGGGGGGTGCCAGGGGCCGACTGACCCGCCGCCGCCGCCGCCATCACTACTGAGGATCCCCAGCAGACAGCGGTGCCTTCTCCTGTATGCGCGATACACGCATAAACAGGAGAAGGCGTCCCCTCTGTATGAGCCGCATCTGCAGCTTACACAGAGGAGACGTGACCTCTGCCAGCACGCAGTACAGGCGCCGGTGACGTCACTCATCTGGCGCCGGTACTGTATAGGGGAGAAGACGCGGCCCTGCAGCTGAGGAGATCGCTGCGTGGGATATCAGGTGAGCATCCTGTTTTTTATTTTTCTCAACTCTGCATATACCTATGGGGAAGGGGAGAGGGGGGGGGGTTACTCTACATATACCTATGGGGGAGGGGGGTTACTCTACATATACCTATGGGGGAGGGGGGGTCACTCTACATATATACCTATAGGTGAGGAGGGGGGTTACTCTACATATACCTATGGGGAAGGGGAGGGGAGGGGGGTTACTCTACATATACCTATGGGGAAGGGGAGGGGAGGGGGGGTTACTCTACAAATACCTATGGGGAAGGGGAGGGGGGGTTACTCTACATATACCTATAGGGGAGGGGGGGGGGTTACTCTACATATACCAATGGGGAGGGGGGGGGGGGGGTTACTCTACATATCCCTAAGGGGAGGGGGGTTACTCTACATATACCTATGGGGAGGGGGGGGGGGTTACTCTACATATACCTATGGGGAAGGGGAGGGGGGTTACTCTACATATACCTAAGGAGGGGGGGTGTCGCTGCATATACATATGGGAAAGAGGGGGGTGTAACTGCATATACCCTATGGTAAAGAGGGGGGGGGGTGCAACTGCATATACCTATGGTAAAGAGGGGGGGGGGTGTAACTGCATATACCTATGGGAAAGGGGGGGGAGTTAACTGCATTTACCTATGGGAAATGGGGATGTAACTGCATATACCTATGGGAAAGAGGGAGGGATGTAACTGCATATACCTATTGGGAATGAAGGGGGGGTGTAACTACATATACCTATGGGAAAGAGGGGGGTGTACCTGCTTATACCTATGGGAAAGAGGGGGGGGGAGGAGGTAACTCTGCCTATACCTATGGGGAAAGGGGGGGGGGGGTAACTGCCTATACCAATGGGGAAGAGGGGGTAACTCTGCCTATACCAATGGGGAAGAGGGGGGTAACTCTGCCTATACCAATGGGGAAGAGGGGGGTAACTCTGCCTATACCAATGGGGAAGAGGGAGGTAACTCTGCGTATATCAATTGGGAAGAGGGGGGGGGTCTGCCTATACCTATGGGAAACGGGGGGAGTTTTTTTTTAACTCTGCCTATACCTACGGGGAAAGGGGGTGGGGGGACTTTGCTGCTTATACCTAAGGAGAAAGGGGGGTTAACTCTGTTCCTATACCTATTGGGAAGGGGGTTTGACTCTGCTGCCTATACCTACAGGGAAGGGGGGCTACCTAACTTTATACCTGGATGCCTAACTATTTACCTGCATACCCAGCTACCTAACTATGTACATACCTGGCCTTCATTCATGGCTGCTTAACTACCTACCTAACTTGTCACCTACCTACATATCTGGCTTCCTGGTCTACCTACCTAGTTACCTATTTACCTGGCTACCTACCTACCTTCCCGTTTACTGTGCAGGACACAAAGGAGGGCATTATTACAGTTTGTGGGCCTATAGATGGAAAGATTGTGTAGAGGAGGGGAGGGCACTGGAAGAAATGCAGAGTCTGACATGTTTTTCCTGCAGATGTTAAGAGATCCACATGGCGGTCTTATCCAGACTGAGAAGAAAAGGAAAGAGGACGTCACTGATCAGAAAATACGTAATTGTGAGTCCCAAAAAATCACTTATACAGATCCTTTATAGTATACTGGTCTGTGTATAGTGGTTTTATTCAGTACAGTATAGCGGTATTATCCAGTTATTGTGTGGTGGTATATATTTACTCCTTGTATACCAGTATTATTGGTCATGGAAATTTACTCATGTTAAAGTGTTTCTTATATATATAAATTTTAGTTTATTGTGTGTGGGATTTAGGTGGAATAGGGGCGTGGCAGAAGACTGACGAGCTGCAGAGCCTAGCAGGGGCCCTTGCTTTTTTTTGGTCCGTGGGCCCCGAGTGTCGTCAATCCGCTCCTGGGAGGGGGTGTAATTAAGGGGGGGGGGGGGGAGGGAAGGGAGGGGGTGTAATTAAGGGGGGGGGGGAAGGGAGGGGGTGTAATTAAGGGGGGGGAGGGGGTGCCAAACAAAGGGTCCGCTCCGGGTGCCAAATGCTCTAGGTATGCCCCTGGCACCCAGTGCCAGAGGCAGCAAAGAACCCCAAAACATCATTGAACCTCCACCATATTTCACTGTAGGTACTGTGTTCTTTTCTTTGTAGGCCTCATTCCATTCTTGGTAAATAGTAGAATGATGTGCTTTACCAAAAAGCTCTATCTTGGCTCATCTGCCCACAAGACATTTTCCGAGAAGGATGTTGGCTTAAGTTCATTTTGGCAAAATGTAGTCTTGCTTTTTATGTCTCTGTGTCAGCAGTGGGGCCCTCCTGGGACTCCTCCATAGCGATTCATTTCATTTAAATGTTGAGGGATAGTTCTCGCTGACACTGATGCTCCCTGAGCCTGCAGGACAGCTTGAATATCTTTGGAACTTGTTTGGGGCTGCTTATCCACCATCCGGACTATCCTGCGTTGACACCTTTCATAAATTTTTCTCTTCTGTCCATGCCCAGGGAGATTATCTACAGTGCCATGGGTTGCAAACTTCTTTATAATGTTGCGCACTGCGGGCAAAGGCAAATCTAGATTTCTGGAGATTCCAAAAACGGAAATTCAGAAGTGTGAATGGGAGTGCGGAATGTCTATGGGCTTTCATTTTAGGCGAAATTCCGCAAGCGGAAATTCTACCGTGTGAATAGACTCTAACTCTTGATTAGTATTTCTCACCTGTGCAGCCGCCCCCATGTAGCACTGTGTCTGGTCTGCATCATGTTGGGAAGAACCTGCTCTTGCACCAGTAACCAGTGCGTATGGCCTTCTTTCAGTGAACATACATCAGTACAGAACCTTATATGGTTGGAGAATGAGGCTTTGAACATGTAAATGTCATTTTCTAAGAATTCCTACATCTTCTACTTTGAATATTTGTTTTGTGATCTATTTCTTACATATTTTTTGCTGCAGTATTGATCTTAAAGCTTTCAGATTCCTTCAGAATCCCTGCCTTACTCTATCTAGGAACAGAACAATCTATACATTATATGCATTGTGTTTGTGAGACCTCTTCTCTATGTGTAGGGCCCCAGCCCAAGAATGTAAGCAGCACTTCCTTGTCGTTTTAGGGGAGGGACGCCAGGACATATTGAATAGCCTGCAGTTTTCAGCTTGGTTCTTGTTTCAGTGAATGTCACAAGCAGCTTCCATCCTGTGACCTGTTCTGATACCCGGCTTGGTACAAGAAGAAGACATGGGGGTCTGGAGCTTTATTACAGGGGCTTTTATCCTGCTCCTCATCTTGGTCGTCATCTGTTTCCTTCTTTACTGTGGATACATTTACTACATCCACATGAAATATGACCATATCCCTGGCCCCCCCAGAGACAGGTAAGGAGGGGGAGAAATAATAGTATGCTACTTAGAGAGATATAGGACAAATGCGTTGAAATGTATTGCTCAGTGTACCCATAGGCTGTGATTGGTTAAATGTACAGTAGTTCAAAAGTGCACACTTTTTACTATTTTGCATTGTTTACATCTATATTTTTTTTTTTTTTTGGAGGGATGGGCATACCTCACTTTTTTGTCCGCATATACTTCTTTTTTAACATTAGAGTCAAAGTGTATGTTTTTTTTTTTTTCCAAGCAAGCACAAATACATAACAGGTTTTTCATTGAATTCTACAACTTTGTTTACAAGAAAAAAACTTTACAGGAATAATGTTATGTAAAATATGCAAAAAAAATTTTTATAGCGATAAATTTTATGTATATGTGTCATAAAACGTGCTTAAAGTTGCTTCCGTTTTTAGGAATATATTTTGCGTATACACTCTGTTTTTTTTATTTTTCTCTATCGGCTCCATTGGGGGACACAGACTCTGGGTATATGCTGCTGTCTCTAGGAGGTTGACACTATGGTAACCAAAAAGTCGGCTCCTCCCAGCAGGATATACCCACCTCCAGGCTACTGATCAATTCAGTTTTTGCTTAGTGTCTTAGGGAGGTGGACATGGTCTGGTTTTCTCCGGACCAAGTCTCATATTTTTTTATTTTATTAGGTTTAGGGAATGTGTTAGTTTTTTTATTCCTTTTTATTTCTGTTTTCAGGTGGGGACTCAGGAACGCAATGTTCACTGTTTCCCCATTGCGAGAGGTGGCAGGCATCTTTGATGTACTGTTAACCCCCTCTCGCCAACGGTCAGCGCTTGGGGTTGTATCTCATGGGTCCGGGTCCCCCTACCTCCCTGTTCGCCTCGCTATGAGCTTGGCTTGCCGCATGCTGACTGAAGACTACAGTCTGAAGACTTCTTTAGGTAAGTTCTTCAGCATAGGTGAGTATCTTTTTCTCCCTAGGTCTTGCAACAGCTGGAGACCCTCTGTTTTTTGGCCCTATCCTACAGAGGCTGGACTGGCCGGGGGATACTTTTCCCTGCAGGGGGAGTAATTTTTTATTATATGGGGGGCAGTGGAGCTTGGGGCAGTGTTTTGTCTATACGGGTACTTTATTAGAGGCCTTTATTAGGGGACAGCCTGCTTCTAAGGCCACCATTTCTCGGTGGATCCGATGTGCTATTTCGGAAGCTTACCGCTGCAAGGGGAGGACCCCACCTTTCAGGGTTTTGGCTCATTCCACCCGCTCTCTGGGGGTATCCTGGGCTCTCCGAAACAAGGCCTCGGCCTCTCAGATCTGTAAAGCGGCCACTTGGTCATCTTTGCACACTTTTTCAAAATTCTCTCAGGTTCATACCTTCGCATCGGCTGATGCTAGTCTGGGCCGTAAGGTGTTGCAGGCGGCGGTGGTACAGCCGACTGCCTGACCTTTTTTTATTCTCTGCCCACCCAAGGGAAGGCTTTGGTACGTCCCAGAGTCTGTGTCCCCCAATGGAGCCGATAGAGAAAAGGAGATTTTTTAGACTTTCCGTAAAATCTCTTTCTCGAAGGATCCATTGGGGTACACAGCTCCTGCCCCTTTTCTGGGGTTCCCTTTTCGGTTATCTGTCCGAGGGAGTGTTCAGTTATTGTTCTTCGGGTTCTCGGACAGTTCACCTATTTTTTCCTTTGACCTGTCGGTCTCCTCCTATTGCTCTGAGACTAAACTGAATTGCTCAGTAGCCTGGAGGCGGGTATATCCTGCTGGGAGGAGACGACTTTTTGGTTACCATAGTGTCAACCTCCTAGAGACAGCAGCATATACCCAGAGTCTGTGTCCCCCAATGGATCCTTCGAGAAAGAGATTTCACGGTAAGTCTAAAAAATCTCCTTTTTTCCCATATCCTACACACTCTCCATCACCAGCTGTACAGAACCATCTGCTATAATCAAGCACAGCTGCCTCCATATGGTTTATTACTGTAACTAGGTCACGTGATCACCAGCCTGACCCACAGAAAATGAGTGTGTTTAATATGTCAGGGGAAGCAGTCAGACCTGGGTCAGCTCTCTTTCTGTGAACTACGGGGTGACATCATCACCTATCAGATCCCTCCTAGCAGCTCGCAGACCCCTTTCAGCTCTATCTGTATACTGCTGCTGCCATCTCTATAGGATCAGGATATAAAGTAGTTATAGTTTTCTCATGAGGCTATTTACACTTTATGTTTTTGCTGTGGCTTTGCCAAAATTGAAGGAAAATTGCATTATTTTACTGAAAACGCATAAATCATGGTTAGAGCCAATGCACACTAAGGACATTTTGAGTGAAATCCACTTGCGGCAGCCTTGCATTATTTTCTGCTGCTCTGTTTACATGTCAGAAGTTCCGCATAAATGAATTGAAATTTTGTAATATCTACTTTTTGCCAAGACTTTGCTTAAAATATTGGGATTTTTTTTTAATTTTCACTAAAAGCAATTTATAAAGTAACAAAGTTGTCGGTGCCGTTTTTCATTTTTTACTTCCAGATTCTGCTGAAAGAATAAGCATGTTTATTCTTTCTGCATAATTCGCTTAGAATAGCCCTTAACCCCTTAAGGACAATGGACGTACTCCTACGCCCCCGTTTCCGAGTCCTTAAGGACAGAGGACGTAGGAGTACGTCCTGTCCATTCCCGGCCCCCCACCGCTAGCCGGAGCCGGTGCCCGATGCCTGCTGAAATCGTTCAGCAGGCATCGCGGCATATCGCCCAGGGGGGCGATATGCCCCCCCCCCCATGTCGGCGATGGCCGCAGATCGCTGGACAATTCAGTCCAGCGATCTGCGGCGATTCCGGGACAATCGGGTGACCCGGAATTACTGGCTGATCGGGGCCGAACAGCCATAGCCAGCAGGGGTGAGGTGGCGGTGACCCGGAATTACTGGCTGATCGGGGCCGTCTCCATAGCCAGCAGGGGTGAGGTGGCAGTGACCCGGTGACCCGGAATTACTGGCTGATAGGGGCCGTCTCCATAGCCAGCAGGGGTGAGGTGGCACTGGTGCCACCTCACGATCGCCCTGATTTGTCGGCCGGTTTAGCGGCCAACCAATCAGGGCGCCTGCTGCGGGTGTCACTCCCGCAACCCGCTCCGTCCTTCTTCCGGAGGACGTGAGCGGGTGCGGGACGTGCACCCTGGGAGCTGGGGACCCCGATCCCCGGCGTCAATGTTGGGATCGGGGCTCCAGGAGCAGCGGCGGCGGAGAGGGACTGACCTGATGCGGCGTGGAGCAGCAGCAGGAGGTGAGTGACAGCCTCCTGCTGTTACTTAGCAACAGCTCCCAGCATGCAAAAAAGGCATGCTGGGAGCTGTAGTTATGCAACAGCAGGAGGCAGACCACCACAACTCCCAGCATGCTCTTATAGTTTTGCAACAGCTGGAGGCACATTTTTTCTATGGAAAAGTGTACCTTCAGCTGTTGTATAACTACAACTCCCAGCTTGCACAAACAGCTAAAGTGCATGCTGGGAGTTGTAGTGGTGCATCTGCTGGTTGCATAACTACAACTCCCAGCATGCCGTTGGCTTTCGGTGACTGCTGAGAGTTGTAGTTTTGCAACAGCTGAAGGCACACTGAGTTAAGTAGCAAACCAGTGTGTCTCCAGCTGTTGAATAACTACAATCCCCAGCCAAAGTAGTATGCCTCCAGCTGTTGCATAACTACAAGACCCAGCATGCCCTTCCGCTGTCCGTACATGCTGGGGGTTGTAGCTTTTGCAACAGCTGAAGGCACACTGGTTGCAAAACACTGAGTTTGTTACCAAACTTGGTGTTTCACAACCAGTGTGCCTCCAGCTGTTGCAAAACTACAACTCCCAGCATGCACTGATAGACCTTACATGCTGGGAGTTGTAGTTTTGCAACAGCTGGAATGTACAGGGTACACTCACATGGGCGGAGGTTTACACTAAGTATCCGGCTGCAAGTCTGAGCTGCGGCAAATTTTCTGCCGCAGCTCAAACTGCCAGCGAGAAACTACTGTGAACCCCCGCCTGTGCGACTTTACCCTAAAAACACTACACTACACTAACACAAAATAAAAAGTAAAAACACTACATATACACATACCCCTCCCCTCCCCTCCCCAATAAAAATGAAAAACGTCTGGTACCTAGTGTTGTTCGCGAATATTCGTAATGCGAATTTGCGAATGTTCGCGAATATAGCACTATATATTCGCAATTACGAATATTCGGTTTTTTTTTTCACTTATGCTAATTTTCACATATGCAAATTTTTTTATATACGAATTTTCTCCCATCTAAATATTCGCATATGCGAATATTCGCATATGCTAATTTTCATATACAAATGTTCTTATATACGAATTCTCTCCCATCTAAAGTTTCGCATATGCGAATGTTCGCATAGGCCAAATTTTTACATATGCAAATTTTCTTATATACGAATTTTCTCCCACGTAAATGTTCGCATATGCGAATGGTAACGCTAATTTTGTAATATGCGAATTTTCGGATACCATAATTTTCTTGGATGCGAATTTCCGTGTGTGCGAATTCTGCATATGCTAATTTTCTTATATACGAATTTTTATATGCGCATTTTCTCTTATGTAAAGTTTCGTACATGCGAAATTCACGCGAATATTACGAATGTAGCGAATATATGCGAATTTCCGTGTGCGCGAATTTCCATATATGATTTTCTTATACGCGAATTTTTCCCATGTAAATTTTCGTACATGCGAAATTCACGCGAATATTATGAATATACGAATGTAGCGAATATATGACAAATATTCGTCCATATATTCGCGAAATATCGCGAATTCCAAAATGGCCTATGCCATAACACTACGTACGCCGCTGTTTCCAAAACGGAGCCTCCAGCTGTTGCAAAACAACTACTCCCAGTATTGCCAGAAGTACTGACTGTCTAGGCATGCTGGGAGTTTTACAACAGCTGGAGGCACCCTGTTTGGGAATCACTGGCGTAGAATATGTCCACCCCTATGCAAGTCCCTAATTTAGGCCTCAAATGCGCATGGTGCTCTCACTTTGGAGCCCTGTCGTATTTCAAGGCAACAGTTTAGGGTCACATATGGGGTATCGCCGTACTCGGGAGAAATTGTGTTACAAATTTTGGGGGGTATTTTCTGCTATTACCCTTTTTAAAAATGTAAAATTTTTGGGAAACCAAGCATTTTAGGTAAAAATAATTTTTTTTTTTTTACATATGCAAAAGTTGTGAATCACCTGTGGGGTATTAAGGTTAACATTACCCCTTGTTATGCTCCCCGAGGGGTCTAGTTTCCAAAATGGTATGCCATGTGTTTTTTTTTTAATGTCCTGGCACCATAGGGGCTTCATAAATGCGGCATGCCCCCAGAGCAAAATTTGCTTTCAAAAAGCCAAATGTGACTCCTTCTCTTCTGAGACCTGTAGTGCACCAGCAGAGCAATTTTCACCCCCATATGGGGTGTTTTCTGAATCGGGAGAAATTGGGCTTCAAATTTTGGGGGGTATTTTCTGCTATTATCCTTTTAAAAAATGTAAAATTTTTGGGAAACCAAGCATTTTAGGTAAATTATTATTTTTTTTATACCTATGCAAAAGTCGTGAATCACCTGTGGGGTATTAAGGTTCACTTTACCCCTTGTTACGTTCCCCGAGGGGTCTAGTTTCCAAAATGGTATGTCATGTGTTTTTTTTTTTTGCTGTCCTGGCACCATAGGGGCTTCCTAAAGGTGACATGCCCCCCAAAAACTATTTGTTGCTCCTTCTGAGCCCTCTACTGCGCCCGCCGAACAATTAACATAGACATATGAGGTATGTGCTTACTCGAGAGAAATTGGGTTTCAAATTCAAGTAAAAATTTTCTCCTTTTTACCCCTTGCAAAAATTCAAAAATTGGTTCTACAAGAACATGCGAGTGTAAAAAATGAAGATTTTGAATTTTCTCCTTCACTTTGCTGCTATTCCTGTGAAACACCTAAAGGGTTAATACACTTACTGAATGTCATTTTGAATACTTTGGGGGGGTGTAGTTTTTATAATGGGGTCTTTTATGGGGTATTTCTAATATGAAGACCCTTCAAATCCACTTCAAACCTGAACTGGTCCATGAAAAATAGCGAGTTTGAAAATTTTGTGAAAAATTTCAAAATGGCTGCTGAACTTTGAAGCCCTCTGGTGTCTTCCAAAAGTAAAAACTCATAAATTTTATGATGCAAACATAAAGTAGACATATTGTGAACAAAAAAAAAAATTATTTTGAATATCAATTTTCCTTACAAGCAGGGAGCTTCAAAGTTAGAAACATGCAAAATTTTCATTTTTTTTCCATCAAATTTGGGGATTTTTCACCAAGAAAGGATGCAAGTTACCATAAAATTTTACCAGTAAGTTAAAGTAGAATATGTCACGAAAAAACAATCTCGGAATCAGAATGATAACTAAAAGCATTCCAGAGTTATTAATGTTTAAAGTGACAGTGGTCAGATGTGCAAAAAACGCTCTGGTCCTTAAGGTGTAAAATGGCCTGGTCCTTAAGGGGTTAAAGGGTACTCCGCCCCTAGACATCTTATCCCCTATCCAAAGGATAGGGGATAAGATGTCAGATTGCCGGGGTCCCGCTGTGCGTAATGACGGGCGATACAGGGGACGGAGCAGCGCGACGTCATGGCTCTGCCCCTCGTGACATCACGGCCCGCCCCCTTAATACAAGTCTATAGCAGGGGGCGTGACGACCTCCACGCCCCCTCCCATAGACTTGTATTGAGGGGGTGGGCCGTGACATCACGAGGGGCGGAGGCTCCTGTATCGCCCATCATTATGTGCAGAGCGAACTCGCTCTGTAGAGTAATGATAGTGCGGTGCCGCAGCGGAAATCCCGGGGGTCCCCAGCAGCGGGACCCCGGCGATCTGACATCTTATCCCCTATCCTTTGGATAGGGGATAAGATGTCTAGGGGCGAAGTACCCCTTTAAGTCATTGGAAATTTGACTTCCTGCGCTTATTTCCGCAGTAAAACTCCACGCAAAATAGGCGCTGATTCTGTGCTGGGTGGATCTTTTGAGGAAAAATCACAACCTTGAAAATGCATAATTTTTATAGTAATTTTTAAAATCACAGAAAAAATATGGCCAAAGCGCAGTAAAATCACACTACAAAATCCTGTAAAAATCAACATGTAAACATAACCTGAAAATTTCAAATTGGCATACAAAATGTGATTGTAGGTCAAATCACTTTTTAATATTGCTCTAAAAAATTCACTTTCAATAAGAAAATGCATCTAAACTGCTTATAATGTGAACTGATAACAACCCACTAATGGGTCTCAGCTGTTGGCTAACGGAGTAATTAGATGACTCACTCTGTGAATCCAGAGGAGGCAAGGGAAATGTTGAAAACCCACACCTGCCACAACAGCTTGAAGCACAAGGCATACACAAGAACCTGAAAAACACATTAAAAAAATAAAATAATTTGCAGGAGTGCCTCTTTGAAAACCCAACCTTTGTTGGTGGATTGGGGCTTGTGATTCCCAAAGGCATAACTTGTAGCTCCTGGGCCCTCATGCTAAATTTGGAACATGGCCCTCTGTCTACCATGTGCCATTTGTAGTACTGGTATCTTCTTATGTAGCCCTATGTCCACCTCAGGCACAGGGACCGGGGTCAACTGATACCTCTGCACACCGTATAGTAGTGTTTCCCAAACAGGGTGCCTTCAGCTGTTGCAAAACTACAACTCCCTGCATGCCAGACAGCACACGGCTGCTGGTAGTTGTAATTTTGTAACAGCTGGAGGCATCCTAGTTGGGAAACACTGCCCTATAGTTACACTCCTGGTAATGCCTCTTCCTCAATTACATGACAAAAGTATGAGAACTCTCAGAAGTTTCAGCCTTTGAATGGAAACTAGAATGTTCCCATTCACTGATTGCCAGCAGATATCTCAGTGGGTAAAGGGTGAACATTACTATATGTGGTGTCGGGATGTGAGGTGCAGGGTAGATGCAAGGCAGATGTTATGGCCCAAGGGGCAGATGGTATTAACCCCTTCTTGTCCTGATGCCAGGGTGTGGTTTAGCCTTAACCACCCGAAGGTAATACCGCTGATCCTGGGTTAGGCAGGGGCAATGAAGACACCAACGCCAGATTAAGGATAACGGCAGCTTTACTGAGGCAAGACAGGTGATATAGTCTTTGCAGTACTGCCAAATATCCCAGGGAGGGGACCAGTGACACAGGGAGACCTCGCAGGCTTGCTGGGACTTGCAGTAGTTAGACTGACTTTAGTGCAGGCCATGGTGACTACAGATGGACTTGACTTGACAGAGATGGTGACTGACAATAAGATGACTTGACTTACTGATGACCGACTTGTGTCTGCAGGACTTTAGGCTTGAGGCCTCCAATGCTCTGGACACAGACACGACTGCACTGGACCTCAGCATACAGCAGAGGAGAAGGATTGCAGCCCCCCCCTGGTTATATAGGGGCTGTGCAAGGAGCCCATAGGTCACCTGGTCACTGGATCCCTCTGGGTAACAATCATGTGGTACAAACATTAAAGCAACAGTACATTAAATGAGGCAAACCTATATACATAATGGGGGTATGCTGCAGGGGAGCCCTGGGAACATGCAGGGACTCTGCCTGACAGGGCAGGAGGACAGTATGGGGCCACATCATCCCGTACTGGGACATCACATATGTCAGCTGAGTTTCTGCCAAGTAATTCTTTAAAAATAGTTTTTCCAAACAATAAAACTTGTCCTCCTGTTTGAAGCAGCTCTAACCAGTCGCTGTTACACAATGACATTCATTCTTTCCCTACACTGTAATATAGTAATATATAATGTACAAAAAATACTAAACGGATAATTTGTCATCTGTATTATGCTCACAGGCAATGTATACATATACTGACACATACATGGCAGGCCTGGGGGCCTTCTTAAATGGGTATTCCAGGATCTTTTTTTATTTGACTATGCTACAGGGGCTGTAACGTTAGTGTAGTTCCTAATATAGTGTCTGTACCTGTGTGTGGCGGTTTTCTCACAATTCTGTGATTTTCGCCGCACTATTTATTTTTAACAGCATACAAAATTACTCAGGTCTCGGGATTTCCCAGACTGCAGTGCGTCGGGACCTGACATCAGAAGGTGATCAGAAGGAGTCTGTCCTGCTTCAATGGGGGGAGCGACCGATGGGTGGGAGAGAGTTCATTTTGCAACAGCTGTAGGCACCCTTTTTAGAAAACACTGATGTATTGCATTGAAGGGATCATGGGTGTATTTCAATGGGAGGGGTGGCTGATGTGTGGGAGGGAGGGAGGAAAGTGATCACATACTTACAAACTATGGAACTATGGGATGTGTAGTTTAGAGAATGAAATTTAACAGGAAATACCCAGTTCTGGCAGGTACTACTACAATCACCTTATGGTGGATGACCCCTTTAAGCACTCTGGCTCCAGTGGAAAGACTTCACCATTGGGCTGCCGATGGGGTCACAGAGCTCCACAGCTACCTTACATGCCATGTCATGATTTGTCAGCATGGCGACCCGGGCCGGCCATCATAAAAATGCCCAAAGCCCGTTGTAAATCGTAAGAGCACATATGGGCGATCAAGAGGTTAATAAATGCTTACTTACTGTGTAAACCAACAAAAGAAATAATGAGATATACTATTCTGTTTATATTGCAGTTTTCTTTTTGGACACTCGCCAACGATAATTAAGATAATGAGGAATAATAAGGTCATATATGACACCTTCCTGGAATGGTAAGTTATCACCCGTGATAATTCTTTACTGGCTACTATATTTTATTTGTTTCTTTTCTTTATTTTTATGGAAACTATTATTAGAGCATTAGTGTGGCCGATCCTTTTATAAACCGGGGACAATAAGCAGACCACAAAGTGTCCATCCAAGAATCAGCTGTAATCTGAACATCTGGCTAGTAAGTGTTCAATTTCCCTGCAGCGCCACCACAGGGATTATTAGGCATTGCACACAGCTTTTCCTACAAGGGTAAATGATTAGTGGTTGCTAATCTTTCAATACACTTTTCAGGATAAGTAGTAGTGCATAGGCGTGCGCACGGGGTGTGCCGGGTGTGCACAGGCACACCCTAATCACCGCGGCCCGCTGCTGCAGGACTTTTTTATTTTTTTTATTTTTTCCTCACTACTAAACCACAGCCCCACCGGACATCCCCGACATCACCAGCCGGAGGACGGGGGATAGATTGGCCGGAGCCGCAAATTTAAAAAAAAAATGCATTTTTCAACATCCGGTGTGCCCTGAAAGACTTTCAGGGCACACCGGATGTTTAAAAATGCATTTTTTTTTATTTGCGGCTCAGGCCGCTCTTTCCCCCGTCCTCCGGGCCGCTCTATCCCCTTCCTCCGGGCTGCTCTATCCCCCGTCCTCCGGCCGCTCTATCCCCCCTTCCTCTGGGTCGCTCTATCCCCCGTCCTCCGGCCGCTCTATCCCCCCTTCCTCTGGGTCGCTCTATCCCCTTCCTCCGGGCCGCTCTATCCCCCGTCCTCCGGCCGCTCTATCCCCCCTTCCTCTGGGTCGCTCTATCCCCCGTCCTCCGGCCGCTCTATCCCCCCTTCCTCTGGGTCGCTCTATCCCCTTCCTCCGGGCCGCTCTATCCCCCGTCCTCCGGCCGCTCTATCCCCCCTTCCTCTGGGCCACTCTTTTCCCCTTCCTCCGGGCCGCTCCTCCCCCTTCCCCGGCCGCGCACACTGCTGCGCTAACTGCAGACGCAGGGGCTGCCCCACAGCTGCGCACGTCTGCTTCCACCTCCTGGGATGATCCTGGCCGCAACTCCTGGCACCAAGTGTCCATTCCTCGGCATGAGGAAGAAGTGGGCGATGGTGCAAAGTGTACAACAGATGGGAGTGGACGTGCCCGGCCTCTGACCCCAACATGGCTGCCGCAGGTAAGAAAAGTGCACAGACCGAGGACGGGAGGGGGGTGGGATGTATGATGTGTGTAATATGTATGTATGGTGTGTATTATGTATGTATGATGTGTGTAATATGTATGTATGGTGTGTGTAATATGTATGTATGGTGTGTGTAATATGTATGTATGATGTGTGTATTATGTATGTATGATGTGTGTATTATGTATGTATGGTGTGTATTATGTATGTATGATGTGTGTATTATGTATGTATGGTGTGTGTATTATGTATGGTGTGTATTATGTATGTATGGTGTGTATTATGTATGTATGGTGTGTATTATGTATGTATGATGTGTGTAATATGTATGTATGGTGTGTATTATGTATGTATGATGTGTGTAATATGTATGTATGATGTGTGTAATATGTATGTATGATGTGTGTAATATGTATGTATGGTGTGTATTATGTATGTATGATGTGTGTAATATGTATGTATGGTGTGTATTATGTATGTATGATGTGTGTAATATGTATGTATGGTGTGTATTATGTATGTATGTATGATGTGTGTAATATGTATGTATGATGTGTGTAATATGTATGTATGATGTGTGTAATATGTATGTATGGTGTGTATTATGTATGTATGATGTGTATTATGTATGTATGGTGTGTGTATTATGTATGGTGTGTATTATGTATGTATGGTGTGTATTATGTATGTATGGTGTGTATTATGTATGTATGATGTGTGTAATATGTATGTATGGTGTGTATTATGTATGTATGATGTGTGTAATATGTATGTATGATGTGTGTAATATGTATGTATGATGTGTGTAATATGTATGTATGGTGTGTATTATGTATGTATGATGTGTGTAATATGTATGTATGGTGTGTATTATGTATGTATGATGTGTGTAATATGTATGTATGGTGTGTATTATGTATGTATGTATGTATGTATGATGTGTGTAATATGTATGTATGATGTGTGTAATATGTATGTATGATGTGTGTAATATGTATGTATGGTGTGTATTATGTATGTATGGTGTGTGTAATATGTATGTATGGTGTGTATTATGTATGTATGATGTGTATTATGTATGTATGGTGTGTATTATGTATGTATGGTGTGTGTATTATGCATGTATGGTGTGTGTATTATGCATGTATGGTGTGTGTATTATGCATGTATGGTGTGTGTATTATGTATGTATGGTGTGTGTATTATGTATGTATGGTGTGTGTATTATGTATGTATGGTGTATGTATTATGTATGTATGATGTGTATTATGTATGTATGATGTGTATTATGTATGTATGGTGTGTGTATTATGTATGTATGGTGTGTGTATTATGTATGTATGGTGTGTGTAATATGTATGTATGGTGTGTGTAATATGTATGTATGGTGTGTGTTATGTATGTATGGTGTGTATTATGTATGTATGATGTGTATTATGTATGTATGATGTGTGTAATATGTATGTATGATGTGTGTAATATGTATGTATGATGTGTGTAATATGTATGTATGGTGTGTATTATGTATGTATGGTGTGTGTAATATGTATGTATGATGTGTATTATGTATGTATGGTGTGTATTATGTATGTATGATGTGTGTATTATGTATGTATGATGTGTATTATGTATGTATGATGTGTATTATGTATGTATGGTGTGTGTATTATGTATGGTGTGTATTATGTATGTATGGTGTGTATTATGTATGTATGATGTGTGTAATATGTATGTATGGTGTGTATTATGTATGTATGGTGTGTATTATGTATGTATGGTGTGTATTATGTATGTATGATGTGTATTATGTATGTATGGTGTGTATTATGTATGTATGGTGTGTATTATGTATGTATGGTGTGTATTATGTATGTATGGTGTGTATTATGTATGTATGGTGTGTGTATTATGTATGTATGATGTGTGTATTATGTATGTATGTATGTAGTATGTATGTATGATGTGTGTAATATGTATGTATGGTGTGTATTATGTATGTATGTATGATGTATTTATGTATGGTGTGTGTGTGTATATATAATGGATTTGTGTATGTATTATGTATGGTGTGCATATGTATGTATTATGTATGTATTATATATGTATGATGTTTGTATTTATGCATTATGTATGTATAATATATATACATATATATATATATATATATATATAATGCATAAATACAAACATCATACATATATAATACATACATATGCACACCATACATAATACATACACAAATCCATTATATATACACACACATCATACATAAATACATCATACATACATACATCATACATACAGAACATACAGTACATACATACCATATATATGTTATGTATGTACTGTATGTTATGTATGTATGATGTATTTATGTATGATGTGTATGTGTATATATTATGGATTTGTGTATGTATTATGTATGGTGTGCATATGTATGATGTATGCATGTATTATATATGTATGATGTTTGTATGTATTATATATGTATGATGTTTGTATGCATATAGTATGTATTTATGCATTATGTATGTGTGTGTGTGTGTGTATATATATATATATATATATATATATGTGTGTGTAGATTATGCATGTATGATGTGTGTATGTATGTATGACGTATGTATATATGTATTATGAATCAGAACAAAAGAAAAAAGAAAGTTGCCTCCATCTCTTCCAAGGATAACGGTGCTTGTAGTATTAAACCATCAAACCTTTAATCTGTATACATTATAAATAGAAAAAGGTGACATCATAAAAGAAAAGTGAAACTCCAGTGTGTTTTGGGCTACATATAGCCATGATTAAGAGCTACATTTTGCTCAAAACGTGTTGGCGTTTCACTTCTCTTTAATGATTGATGTCACCTTTTTCTATTTTTAATGCATACAGATTAAAGGTTTGATGTTTTAATACTACAAGCACCTTGAAAGAGGCAACTTTCTTTTTTCCTTTGTTCTGATACACGGGACACGGCCTGTTCTCTGCAGTCCGTGCTCTTCTACCAGCAAAAATAGTAAAAACGACTACAGCACCAACCCGGTAGCTGAAATAAATTTTTTTTAATTTTTTTTATGTATTATGAATGTATTTTATATTATGTATGTATTATGTACGCAATCCCCCCCATAGCACCCATCAAACACACAGCACCCCTCAAACACACACACACAGCACCCCCTCCACACTCACACACAGCACCCCCCCCCCCCACACTCACACACAGCACTTCACACACACACACACACACACACACACACACACACAGCACCCCCAGTGCAACATAATGGGAGTTGTAGTTTTGGTCACCATATATTGTATCAGGGCATGCTGGGAATTGTAGTTGGTAACTGCAAATCCCAGCATTGCATTCCTTGAAGTAATGCAATGCTGGGAGGTGCAGTTACCAACTACAATTCCCAGCATGCCCTGATACAATCTATGATGACCAAAACTACAACTCCACACATCTATATAGGAGTACAATTTAGATTATGGTGTAACATGCTGGGAGTCCTAGTTTTGGGTCAGCTGCAGACCCAAAACTACAGCGTGCACACTGCTCCAAGCTTGCTGGGTGCCGCATCACTTTTTCAACCAATCTGGTGCAAAAAAAAATTCTATTTGGAATATTCCCCCCTCTGTGCCCCCATCTTATAGTAAAAGCGTTCTTCTGTTTGCCAAGTAAAGAAAAACATGAGTTTTACTATTCAACTTACAATTTTTTTTTCAAATCCACATCAAATGCCTCCCTATAAACACCAGCAAACATACACACAAGTGGGAGGTCTAGTCAGGGCTGGTGCATGGATTTCTGACACTCTAGGCAAAACCTAATTTTGACAACCCTTTGGCTCCGCCCATTGAACCCCTTGGCAAATATAAGATCAGGGGTAGAATTAGTCCCGTAAGCCTCATGGTAAATACTAGACTTGTCCTCCTCCCTACAATTATAACTATACTGCACCTAATGTGGAGAACTGTATTGCACCTAATGTGGGGGAACTGTATTGCACCTAATGTGGGGGAACTATATTGCACCTAATGTGGGGGAACTATATTGCACCTAATGTGGGGGAACTGTACTGCACCTAATGTAGGGGAACTGTACTGCACCTAATGTGGGGGA
Source organism: Hyla sarda (assembly GCF_029499605.1). NCBI lineage: Eukaryota > Metazoa > Chordata > Amphibia > Anura > Hylidae > Hyla > Hyla sarda. Next base: position 19,300,441 of record NC_079199.1, read on the forward strand.
ACTATATTGCACCTAATGTGGGGGAACTATTGCACCTAATGTGGGGGAACTGTACTGCACCTAATGTGGGGGAACTGTACTGCACCTAATGTGGGGGAACTATATTGCACCTAATGTGGGGGAACTATATTGCACCTAATGTGGGGGAACTATATTGCACCTATTGTGGGGGAACTGTATTGCACCTAATGTGGGGGACTATACTGCACCTAATGTGGGGGAACTGTACTGCACCTAATGTGGGGAACTATACTGCACCTAATGTGGGGGAACTATACTACACCTAATGTGGGGGAACTGTACTGCACCTAATGTGGGAGAACTATATTGCACCTGTGGGGGAACTGTGCTGCACCTAATGTGGAGGAACTGTACTACTAACCTAATGTGGGGGAACTATACTGCCAACCTAATGTGGGGGAACTATACTGCCAACCTAATGTGGGGGAACTATACTGCCAACCTAATGTGGGGGAACTGTACTACTAACCTAATGTGGGGAACTATACTGCCAACCTAATGTGGGGGAAATATATTTCCATCCTAATGTGGGAGATTTATACTGCCAACCCTAATGTGGGGGAACTATACAAAAATATAAAATTGTACTATTTTGATCCCTATAGCACTTTTATTTTTCTGTATATGGGGATGTGAGGGTAATTTTTAGCGCTGTGATTTGTAGTTTTTATCGGTACCATTTTTTTTTTTTGCTTTTTAGATATTTTTTTATGGTATTTGAAGTGACTAATAGTGCTAATCTGATTAGTGCACTATTACGACTTTTGGGACCCCACTTCTGATTTTGCCCAGGGCCATGCTAAGCCTAAAACCGGCCCTGGATACAATCCTCCTACACTATGCAAGCAAGAGTGTGTGTGTGTGTGTATGTATGTATATATATATATATATATATATATACATATATACATACATAAACACACACACACACACGCATGCGCGGAGTGAGTTTGTGCTTTAGGGTGCACACCCTAATGCAATAGGCTGCGCACGCCTATGTAGTAGTGTATGTACATGTATAACTATTTCTGATCTATTATATAACTTCTATGTGGCATTTTCCCCCCAGTTTCGTGTCTGTTGGCTGCCTCTTTAGTTTTCTGTCATCCCCGAGCTGGTGGATGTAGACTAGCTGCTTGTCTCCCATAAACTGCAGACACATAAGAGGGGATCCTGGAGCATGGAGGACATCACTGATAAATTAGCAGTGGAGTGAGATATAACGCTTACTACAAGCTGCTGCAGCCTCTGGGTGTATGTCTCTTTGCAACATTTCATTTTTGGTTAATGGTGGTATATAGCCAGGATATACTAACACGTAGGGATCTTGGGGTAAAACTGCCATCATCCCAACCAATGATGATTAAGGGTGTTTTGACATGTACAGTATCCTGCACGTATTTAATGCACAGGATTTGAAGCTGATGATTTTATGCTGCAGATTTTAATGTAAGCTGAATTACTGAACACAGCCTTAAAGGGGTACTACTGTGGAAAACTTTTTTTTTTTTTTAATCAACTGGTGCCAGAAAGTTAAACAGATTTGTAAATCACTTCTATTAAAAAAATCTTAATCCTACCAGTACTTTTTAGGGGCTGTATACTAAAGAGAAATCCAAAAAGAAATGCATTTCCTGTGATGTCCTGACCACAGTGCTCTCTGCTGATCTCTGCTGTCCATTTTAGGAACTGTCCAGAGAAGCATATGTTTGCTATTGGGATTTTCTCCAGTTCCTAAAATGGACAGCAGAGGTCAGCAGAGAGCACTGTGGTCAGGACATCACAGGAAATGCATTTCTTTTTTGGATTTTTCTTTAGTATACAGCCCCTAAAAAGTACTGGAAGGATTAAGATTTTTTTATGGGATTGATTTACAAATCTGTTTAACTTTCTGGCACCAGTTGATTTTAAAAAAAAAAGTCTTCCACGGTAGTACCCCTTTAAATCCTGTGCATCAAATATGCACAGAATTCTGTAAGTGTGAATACACCCTAAGGGTAGGGTCACATGTAGCGCATCCACAGTGTAGTTGACCATCCCTAGAATGTGCCTTCTGCTGTGCCCTGCGTTGTCTGCTCGTAGCAGCAATCCGCCGCTATGAGCAGACACACAGGGATCTACAAGTTGTACGTGCACATGTGATGTGTACTCACAGTCGTTCCCCCTGCTCCCTGAGCTAGGCCGAGAGCAGCCGCGATGTCTGTGAGTACACTGCGCATGCGTACGACTTCCAGGTCCCTGTGTGTCTACTCATAGTGGGGGATTGCTGCTAGGAGCAGACAACGCAGGACACAGCATGAGGCACACTCTAGGGATGGTCAGTAGCGCATTCACAGCGTCAAACATGCTGCGGATACGTGTGACCCTACCCTAAAGGGGTTTTCCTGAGAATATGTTTGATGCATCAATAGTCTATTAGTTGATTGTTGACAACCGGCATCCCCGCCGATTAAATGTTCTGCAGGAAATTAGCCAAATGGACTGGAGTCTCTTCATACTTGTGATCATCAGAAAGGTCAGACCCCAACTGATCATAATGCTAGGTCTTATCCAAGTGATATGTCATAGCAGAATTTGGGAATAACCCTTCAACAGCTTAGAGGACACCATTGTCCTGAAAAAATTACAACAAAAATTTAACATTAGGATGTAGAATGTTTGTTGATGTACATAAAAATAGATCTAGATACATACTTCTTTTTGTAAACCCTATTAGTGACCATGCTCTGTGAGTTAGGGTGGACAGCCCCTAACAAAAAATGGATACTTTTCAGTCCATCTACCTTTAGAATCAATTGGGATCCATTGGGATGGCTGACATGTAATGCCACAGTGGATATCTGTAGTCCAGTGTTTTCCAATGTGTCTCCAGCCGTTGCAAAACTACAATTCCCAGCATGTCCGGACAGCCTTTGGCTGTCCGGGCATGCTGGGAGTTGTAGTTTTGCAACAACTGGAGGCACTCTGGTTGGGAAATACATTGTAGTTAGGTGCAATTCTTCAGACTGAGAACTGCAGCAATAAGCTACTTCAGGCCTGAAAAGGGGTTGTCTTCAATCTACAGTAGTGCTGTTAGTGTATCCAATTGTCATAATAGCATTTATTTTCTAGGGTTGAAAAATATGGTCCAGTGATACGTATTAATGGATTACACAGTATATTGGTGCTTGTTGTCACCCCAGAAGGAGTTAAGGCAAGTAACCAAGCGTGTCTATAGTGTGATTCCCGTCTATTCCTGTATTCTACTGATTAATATTCAATCACAAGTACTGTTTTTTTCTGTATATGACTAGCAGGACATAATAGGGTATGTTCACACAGGTGGATCTTTTTTGAGAGTTTCCCGCTGCAGGTTTTAGCAGTGGCGGGTCTTCTGCAGTGTAAAATCCGCAGCAGATTACGTTAACTTTATGGGGGTCTGTTGTGGATTTCCTGCCTCGGAAAATCTGCCTTGGAAAACCCACAAAAGACCTGCCCATGTGAATGTACCCTTAATAGGGTACTCCAGGGAACTAAACCCATAGCCTATCCTTCTGTCTCACCAACCTATACATTGTCTAAATATCATTTATTAGCTATATAGAGCAGTTTCCCTTTTCCAGCTGTCACTTACAGTACATGCAGTGAGTGAGGGAAAGACGTCATTATCAGATCCTCCTTGTCTTTGTGCAAATTCTTCACTGAGGCTAGCTTTCACCCTCCTGAAAGACAAACACCCCATGATTTCTGTCTAGGGCTCTGGTTTCACAGCCACACCTCCCCTCCCCCTCCCCTCTCTGTGGGAGGATCTTGCCAGAGATAAACAGCCCAGTCTCCTCAGCACATAATGCTGCTTTTTGCCTGCTGTAGATCTAATAACTGACTGCTGCCATTCAGAGAATAACATGATTTATTGCTGGGAGGAAGGATAGTTTGAAAGAAAAGTAATGTACAGTTTGTTTACAGCAACACAGCATGCTAACAGAGAGTAAATGTAATTGGCTGGCAGCCATTACACAGAGTTGCAGCATAGCCACAGAACAGGTATTGTGGTGGCTTTTGGGCATTTTTATTATTTTTCCTAACTTCCCCGGAGCACCCCTTTAAAAAAGGTTATCCCAAGATACAAAGTTATCTTCTATCCATAAGATAGGGTATAACTAGCTGAACAATAAGGGTATAACTGCTGGGACCCAAAGAGATCTTACGAATGGAAGCCAAGCCAGCACTCCATTCATTCTCCATGGGGCTGTCCCTATATGATAGGGATAGGAAATAATTTTATATCTTGGGATAGCCCCTTTAAAAGCAAATAATGAAACCAACAGATCAGTATTTGTCATTTTATTTAAGTGGATATTCCAGGATATTTATTCAGCCCTTGAGGCCATGATGCCAAGTTGTAATACTATGTAATATGCTTCTATGACTTCCATGTGGCACTTTGTCCCATTTCCATGCAGCCAGAGACAACATGCTATAAGTCACATGGTCTCCAGGGGGGCGTGACTATGCTGCAGTGGGTGGGTGAATAGCACGGTGGAAGGAATTTAATGAAGTAATGGTATGCATTACCCACTGCAGCATAGCCAAGCCCACTGGAGACCACGTAACTTATGACATGTTGCACTATAGCAGTTCCAGGTGGGGGGTCCTTTGCATAAAAATAGGACAACGCGGTCACAGATGTAATAGAAGCATATAACACTGTATTATAACTTGGCATCATGGGCTAAAAAGCTAAAGAAAAATAATCCAGGAATACCCCATTAACTTGTAGTTTCATTTTTTTCCCCTCAGGAATTCTTGATGTCACCAAAGTACACCAAAGACAATTTCTATAAACGTATCGAAACTTTGTTTGGATCAAGGTAACAATGGCTTAAAGGATTTATCCACTTAGCAACTTTGAAACCAGATATGATTAAATATCCTACCGTTTTGTGTATAAAGCTCCTATGTAGACTCGTGTCTCTATAGTGACAGGCTACAAACATACCCTGTGTAGTCGTATCCTGCAATCATTCTTCCTTCTATCTGCCCTCTGCTTCTTGCCAACGTATATTCAGTGTCCCTGCAGACTGCACAGGATTTGCTTGTAGTCGTTTATCATGGAAACACACAGGTTTTAATAGGAACTGTAGATACTGTACACTGGGGCAAGAAAAACAATAGGTTGCAAAATTAACATAGAGAATATAATTCCTAAATTACCACACAGAGTTAAACTGTAATACCAGTAAGAAAGAGGTGCGCTCCTAGTGTAATACTGCGACATCTTATAGTAAGGTGTGTGGATAAAATGCACCTTACCGTGTGATGTTGTACTAAGAGTACAACACCATAAACTGCATGTAGAGTCTGTAGAAGGTGGCAGCCTCGGCATCCTATTCCCGTAACTTCTCAGTCCGGTGGGTACAATGAAACAAAGATAAAAAATGTAGACAATCCGAATGGCACCTTCCTTAAAGAATGAGAATTGCCAGGATTTTAAAAGGCAATTTTTATTGAAGATGGTGCAACTTTAAAAGTTTCGAATCCGGGACGGATTCGAAACTTTTAAAGTTGCACCATCTTCAATAAAAATTGCCTTTTAAAATCCTGGCAATTCTCATTCTTTAAGGAAGGCACCATTCGGATTGTCTACATTTTTTTTTAATCTTTGTTTCATTAAACTGTAATACCAAGCACAGCCTATAGACAAGAGTGGTGCTGTTTTAGGTGTTTAGGCAAAAAAAAATATATATTTCTAATCCTGGACAAACCTGTTCTCAGATGTTGACATCCTAACAAGATGATACAGTATCAATTGTTTCAGCCTTGTTGATGTTTTGTCTATAGTGACGTAACATCCCACTGCAGCGATTAGCTACTGTGGTCATATGAGGTGATATCATTATGGATAACATGTCATGAGACCAGGATGAGACCAATGCTAGATCAGATGAGTCCAGATCTCTGCGGCATCATGCTGATGGTGCAGAATTTGGCACAAGCAGCATGAATCTTTGAATCGTTCTTGTCAGGTGAATAGTTTAGGCAGGTAGAAAAGGTGTAATGGTGTTGGGGAATGTTTTTATGGCAAACCCTGGTTCCTCTATACCTATGGATGGACATATGGATAGCAGTGCTTATCTTAAGTCTTGTGGCCAACCAAGTTTATCCATCTATGGCAGAAGGACTGTGTCAGCAGGACAGTGCACCGTGCCATGGGTCGTATAGTCATGGAAGCTACCTTTCATTTTATCATCTAGAAAGATCTTTGCCATAATGACTTGTAGTTGTAGTTATGAAGGCCGAAGAAAGTCCAATGCACTACACGATCTTCTGAAGTGGCCATTTTGAATATATAGATGATAGATGTTGACCTAAGCATTTGTTTTTAAACTATAACTATAGTATCTAAGAAAGAATTTTACAATTTTTATAATTTTTATTCCCTTGTAGATTCATGGGGACAGGTTTAGTGACGGATCGTGATTATGGCCATTGGCACAAACAGAGGAGGATTATGGATCCAGCATTCAGCAGAACGTGAGAATCTATACAGATTATATCATGTATATTTTTTGGGGAAATATAGGCTGTATTACAGAATCCATATCACTGTGCATTTGTAAACCAAAATGGAGCCTATTCCATGCATGCCACATCAGCAAAAAGAGATAAGCAGAATGCATACACAAGAACCTCTACATTATTCTCTAATAATAGCCTATGCTGCACTATATAAGCAGAAAAAAATCCTGGAATGCTTCCTTAACATCATATTTCAACATTGTTTACTTTCCTTTCAGGTACTTGGTAGGATTAATGGGAACTTTTAATGAAAAAGCAGAAGATCTGGTAGACACGCTGGGAGATAAGGCAGATGGAAAATGTCAGGTTGGAATGCACGATATGCTGAGTAGAGTTACGTTGGATGTTATTGCCAAGGTAATTATGAATGATCCTAATTACACACAAAATCTATGTTTATATAATTGAATACTAGTACAATAAACCAAAAATAGAAACATAGAATGTGTCAGCAGATAAGAACCATTTGGCCCATCTAGTCTGCCCAATAATCTGAATACTATGAATAGTCCCTGGCCCTATCTTATATGAAGGACAGCCTTATGCTTATCCCATGCATGTTTAAACTCCTTCACTGTATTTGCAGCGACCACTTCTGCAGGAAGGCTATTCCATGCATCCACTACTCTCAGTAAATAATACTTCCTGATATTACTGCAGAAACCTTTCCCCTCTAATTTAAAACTATGTCCTCTTGTGGCAGTTTTTCTTCTTATATATATGTTCTCCTCCTTTACTGTGTTGATTCCCTTATATGTATATAAAAGTCTCTATCATATCCCCTCTGTTTCTTCTATACATGTTAAGGTCTTTAACCTTTCCTGGTAAGTTTTATCCTGCAATCCATGTACTAGTTTAGTGTCTTCTCTGAACTCTCTCTAGAGTATCTATATCCTTCTGGAGATACGGCCTCCTGTACTGCGCTCAATACTCCAAGTGAGGTCTCACCAATGTTCTGTACAGCGGCATGAGCACTTCTCCCTACTGCTTATACCTCTCCCTATACATCCATGAGCACTTCTCTCTTTCTACTGCTTATACCTCTCCCTATACATCCATGAGCACTTCTCTCTTTCTACTGCTTATACCTCTCCCTATACATCCATGAGCACTTCTCTCTTTCTACTGCTTATACCTCTCCCTATACATCCATGAGCACTTCTCTCTTTCTACTGCTTATACCTCTCCCTATACACCCATGAGCACTTCTCTCTCTACTGCTTATACCTCTCCCTATACATCCAAGCATTCTGCTAGCGTTTCCTGCTGCTCTATTACTTTGTCTTCCTACCTTTAAGTCTTCTGAAATAATTACTCCTAAATCCCTCTCCTCAGATACTGAGGTCAGTGTCTTACATTTTGATTGGTTCTAAGTGGCTGAGTACTGGGGCAGGTCCCATAACTTTTTTAAGGGAATCTGACAGTAGCATCACCCACACTAACCTAAATATTCAGTTTACCTTAATAAAAATCTATCTCGCCATTCCAGAGAAAACTGTAATTGTCCATTTACACTACGGAATCTCTGCCCAGAATATCCGGGTGGAGATTCCATCTATAGTGGGCGCTGGCAAAACAAGTCGGCCCTAGGACCACCCGGAAATGCGCCGTCTCGATAGACAGCAATGCATTTTAGAGCAGACTCCGCTAAAAGAATGAAAATGTTAGCTCTTTCGGCAGAGACTGGGATCTTTTGTGTGAATGGTGCAGCAGAATCCCATTGAAAATGATGGGAGGCTTCTGCACCATAATTTCTGAGCAGAATTCCCCTTGAGAAATACATAGTGTGAATGCACTCTAATAATCCAAATATTCTAATCATATTCTTTGAGCAATATCGGTGATCTCCAGCCTCTCTGAACAATTATTATCCTGCCAGCTCCGGTCCGATGACACGGCCCCCTTCATAAATATTCATCTTTCCTTATTCCGCATGTCTGCTAGATGTAACAAGACGTATATGACCTGCCATTTCCAAAAGCAGGGCGCCATAAAGCGGTGAAGTCTCGGCAGGTTTAGCAGAAAGAGAGAAATTTATGAAGGGGGCTGTGTCATTGGGCCACAGTGGGCAGGATAATCATTGCTCAGACAGGCTGGAGACTGCTACCATTTCCCAAAGGAGATCATTAGCATATTTGGATTATTACAGTTTTTACATTTTTTACAGTACATTTTTATAAAGTAAACTGTGTTTGAAACAGCATTACCTGCATTGTTAACCTATGTATTCATGTTAGTGCGGGTGATGCTGCGGTCAGATTCCCTTTAATATAGTTAGTTATTAATATTTATATTTTGCATTCCACAGGTTGCCTTTGGGATGGAGCTGAATTCCCTTCATGATGATCAGACGCCATTTCCAAAGGCTATTTCAACTGTTATGAGAGGAATGGTTGAGACAAGAAATCCTTTAGCGAAGGTATGTATTCTCATATGTCACTGGTCAGACTTATATTCAGTGAGAAGAGATTGTCTTGATTAAAAATAAAAAAACAAACAAAAAGCACATATTAAAATACCCAATTGGAGAGTTAATAGTTCAGATCTTGGTCAGAGCTCAGTAAAAATGATACTTAGCTCATCGGGATCAGTTGCTCTGACTCGGGAGCAGTGACGTCACGGTGCCCAGGGAAGCCAGCAGAGCTCCGCCCATGCCTCAAGCTGCTGATTAGCATACTAGAAAAAAGAAGATTAACGATGGAACAGGGCCACGGATCCCAACGCGGTATGTATCATTTTGATCAATGTCACCCACACTACAAGCCTGTATAACAGGCTAGTGTAGGTGACACTGATGACAGATTTCCTTTGACCCGTTAAGGACTAAAGGGCGTACTGGTACACCCTTAAGTCCTGGTACTTAAGGACCAAGGGCGCCCTGATCCCGTTAGCAGGGTTTGAAGCATGCTCACCAGCTGAGCACACTTCATACCCGGTTGCTATCAGCAGCCAGGACCCATGGTTAATGCCAGGTATTGCAGCATCTAAATGCCCCAGTTAACAGTGCCAGATAGCTCAGCGGAGCTGTGTGGGACATTCACGGTGAAATCCCATGTCCCAATCAGCGGACGGCGGGAGGGCCCTTACCTGCCTCCTCGCCATCCGATCAATGCTTTGAAGCTCTGGCTAGCCATGGCAGGCTAGAGCAGCAGAGCACCGACAACCCTGATCAATGTTGAGCCAAAACTCAGTATTGAACAGTGTATGCAATTGCAAGATTGCATGTTATAGCCCTCTATGAGGACTAAAAAAAAGTAAAAAGTGTAACAAAAACAAAAAAAAATAATTAATAAATTCTCTAATAAAAGCTTGTATCACCCCCCCCCCCCTTTCCCATTTTTTAAATAAAATAATGTAAACAAAAATTAACATAATCATATGTGGCACCGCCGTATGCAAATTTTTTGGTCCCATCATATACCATAAAACATTTATAAAAAGCGTTTAAAAAGTCCTATCAAAGCAAAAATTGTACCGATAGAAGACTACAGATCATGGCGCAAATAAAAAAAGAGCCCTCATATAGCCTCGTATGCAGAAAAATTAAAAAGTTATAGGGGTCAGTATAGGACAATTTTCAGCATACAAATTTTGGTGCAAGTAGTTATATTTTTTTTTTAAGTAGTAAAATAAAATAAAACCTACATTAATTGGGTATCCTTGTAACCGTAACTGTATGGACCTACAGAATAAAGATAATGTGCCATTTCTACAGAAAAGTGCACTGCGTAGAAACGGTAGCCCCCCCAAAAAATTTCCCCAATTTCCACCCCACAAATATTTTTGGTTTCGCCGTAGATTTTGTGGTAAAATGATTGATGTCATTACAAAGTACAATTGGTGACAGAAAAAAATTAGCCCTTACATGGGTCTGTAGGTGCAAAATTGAAAGTGTTATGATTTTTAGAAGGGGAGAAGGAAAATATGGCCTGCGTAATGACTCCTGGTTTGGGCAGTACAAGAAGTGATGACAGGTTCCCCTTAATTTTCCTCATTATGGTGCTGCAGGGGAAATGAACACTTCCAGGGGTTTAATCAGTGGGACATTTCCTTTAACCCCTTCATAAAATTAAAGAAAAATTTACAGATAATGTGCGCTGAAATGGGGCTCTGGAGCTGAACACACTCCATATGAAATGGGTCTCTACTATGTGTTACAGCTGAGAATAACATTAAAGAGGTCAGAGGTCAGACTATGATGACGCAAAGCAATTGTTTAAAAGTTTTGGAGTTCTAAATCATAACAAAAAAACTATATGTACTATAAATTTGGAAAGTTTTAGACCCTTTCACTTTTTTCACATTTGGTGATAAGCAATGCCTGGTTTCCTCCAGACATGATGCCTAGAATTGAGGCCAAAAAGTTTAATCTTGGTTTCATCAGACCAGAGAAATTTTTTCTTCAGTCTCAAAGTCATTGGTGCATTTTATTTTTTTTGCAAACTCCAGTCTGCTTTATGGGGGAGAATTATCAAAACCTGTCCAGAGGAAAAGTGGGTGAAGTGTGCAGAGGCATGTTCCTAATTTCCTGGCTAGTTAATCAAATACAACCCATTCACCATAGACTCTAATGCAGTGAATTAGATCTTGTAGCCAGCCATGGTTGAAAAGTTCTGCTGTGCACTTAATCGGCTTAAAACTCACAAAAGGAGCAGAACTGAGACCTAGTGCGACCCAAACTTTTGACATGTCTGAACAACATGTTAAAAGCGTTTTCAAATTATAGCAATGCTTAAAAAATTGGAGGCCGCTGTGCATTTTTGTCCCCTTCTTCAGATCTGTGCCTCCATACAATCCTGTCTGAGCTCTACAGGCAGTTCTCTCCTTCTCATGGCTTGGTTTTGCTCTGATATACATTGTCAGCTGTGAAACCTTATACAGACAGGGCTGTGTCTTCCCAAATCCTGTCTAATCAGTTTATTTTACCACAGGTGACTCAAATCAAGGTGGAGAAACATCTCAAAGATGATGAGAAATGGGAGAAGCCAGAGCTAAATATTAACCCCTTAACAACAATGGACGTAAATGTACGTCATGGTGCCGTGGTACTTAGCGCACCATGCATACATTTACGCTCTGTGATGACTGCGAGCACCAGACCGGTGCTCGCATCATGCATGGCAGGTCCCGGCTGCTATCCAATCCGATCATCCAGCATTGCGGCCGGAGGTCCCCACACCTACCTCCGGCCGTCTCCTGGGGTCTTTTGCTCTGGTCTGAGATCGAGCAGACCAGAGCAGAAGATCACAGATAACACTGATCAGTACTATGCCCTATGCATAGCACTGAACAGTATTAGCAATCAAATGATTGATATAAATAGTCCCCTATGGGGACATAAAAAGTGTAAAAAAAAAAGTAAAAAAATGTGAAGCATCCCTTTTTCCCATTTTACCCCCACAAAGCATAAAAAATTTAATAAACATATTTGGTATTGCCGCATGCGTAAATGTCCGAAGTATCAAAATGTTATGTTAATTATACTGCATGGTGAACGATGTAAACGTAAAAAATAATAAAAGTCCAAAATTGATGCTTTTTTGTCACATTTTATTCCCAAAAAATTATAAAAAGTAATTCAAAAGTAAAATTTAGCCAAAAGTGGTACCAATAAAAACTACAGATCACAGCGCAAGAAATGAGCCCTTATACCACCCAGTATACAGAAAAATTAGAAAGTTATAGGTGATCAAAATAGGGCAATTTTAAACATGCTAATTTTGTTAAAATAGTTTGAGATTTTTTTTTTTAAAGCGGTACAATAATAGAAAAGCATATCACATGGGTATCATTATAATCATATTGACCCACAGAATAAAGAAAACATTTCATTTTTACTGTAAAGTGTACAGCCTGAAAACAAAACCTTCCATAATTTCATGAATTGCAGTTTTCTTTTTATTTTCCCCACATAAATAACGTTTTATTGGTTGCACCGTACATTTTATGGTAAAATGAGTGATGTCATTACAAAGTAAAAAACAAGCCCTCATATGGGTCTGTGAATAGAATTATAAAAGAGTTATGATTTTTAGAAGGTATAGAAGAAAAAAACGAAAATGCAAAACTAAAATGGGTCTGGTCCTTAAGGGGTAATTGTTATAGCAAAGGGTCTGAATACTTTTGTCCATATGAAATCTTAGTTTTTGATATTTAATAAATTTACTAAAAATTCTAAAATTCTATTTTCACATTCTCATTATGGGGTAATGAGTACCGAGTGATGGGGGAAAATTGATTTTTGTTGTTATATTAACAAAAGGCCACAACATAAATAACAAAATATGGCAAAGTAAAAGGCTCTAAAAACCTTCGGAATGCATTGTATGTTGTATTTTTAATCATAATAACCAACAAAATAAAAATAACATGTCATTTTTATAGCAAATACTAATAGCAAATAGTTTTTTTTTCCATTTTGACCTACACATTTTCTTGTGGTCCAGCAAGTTACCGTTTATCTACAAAATAAAACTACTTTCTTGGTCGTTCTTCATTGGGGACACTGATACTATTGGGTATATGCTCTTGCCACTAGGAGGCGCTGACACTAGGAAAAAAAAGTAGGCTCCTCCCTGGCAGGATATACCCGCCCACTGGAATGAGGTAATCAGTTTTAGCTAGTGTCAGTAGGAGGCAAGACACAGGTCTGGAGTTCTCCAGACATGGTATTTTCTTGTTTTATAGTTAGGTATGTTTAGTTAGTTTTTTTTTCCTTCCCTTTATTTTCTGTTTTCAGGTGGGGGTTCAGGAGCATGGCGCTACCTGTTCCCCCTTCCGCGATGAAGGGGGCACGGTACATAGAGTATGGACTGTTAACCCCTTCTCGCCAACAGCCAGTGCCAGGGTAGTATCTCAGGTCCGGGTCCCCTCTTGACCCTGCTTGCCCCGCTATGGCAGCCTGGCATGAGGCAGCTTGGCATTAAGCTGGCAGAAGACTCCATTAGGTGAGCATCTTCCAAAGCTGTGCAAGGGACTCTCGCTGGGGGGTATTAAGGATGGTAAAGGACTGGGTCCCGTACCGAGACACCACACATCCATCAAATCGACAGCAGGGGTGGTTGCAATTAACCCTGTGCTGCTCCCCACCGCCCAGCACTTACACTTTGCTAGCGGTCAGGCAGGGAAACTGAGCATGGCTCCGCCCCCAGTCCCCTCTCCTGCAGCGCGGGAAATAGCGCAGGGTTTCTCTTTTCCTCCTTCCCCCCCCGCTGCTTACTATGAAAAGCTGTGGCCATTATATCGGAGTCGGGGCTTAGCTCCGCCCTCCTCCCCTCTTCGGCAGCTGGGGACATTCCTTTTTTATTCTTCCCCAGTGCCCACTGTCTCCACCGCCTTTGCTCCAGGGAAATCGGCGGCCGCTGTATTTCAGCTGGGGGAGTTAGGGCTTAGCTCCGCCCTCCTCCCCCGCTTCGGCAGCCGGGGACATTCCTTCCCTTTCCCCCCTCCCAGCTGGCGGGCATTTAAAATGGCCGAGGGTGGTTAGGCACATAGCTCCGCCCCCTTCCCTCTTCCGCAGCGCGGATTATGGGTCTCTTTTCTGTTTCCCCCTCTGGTCCCCTTGCAGTTGTGCGTGCGCTGCAGAGTCTCAGCCCCGTCACGCATTCTCCGGCGGTGGGGCGAGTGGGGAGGGCATAGGGGAGGAGTCGTCCAGCACAGATCCTCCTCTTTCCCTTTGGCCAGGCATCATAAAAAAAAAAAAAAGGGTGCATATATATATATATAACGGTGACTGGGGTATTGTAGTGGTAGTGTAGGGTCTGGTGGTATTAACCCTTGAAGTTTCCTCAATAGTGATGTTCCTACCGCCAACCGTCCCACAAACGGCAGGGAAAAATAACAAAATGTCCACAGCAGATTTTAGCAATAAACTGAAGAAACTTTACTTGCGGAATTTATGAAACAGTCTTTAACATAACAGTCTCTTGAGAGTGAACCGGGATACAGGTTCCTCACAGATTTGCTGGGACTGGGAAGCAATGAGCTTTTATGCAGGCCACTGTGCTACTAATTTAGAGGATTTAAGCTGGTAGTAGTCACACAGGATTTGATAGATGGAGCTTTGAGTAACTCACGTTTAGTGGCTGCAGGTTCTTACAGGCTTTGGCCTAGATCAGGGGTGGGCAACCTTTTTTTTCAACTGAGCCAAATCTCGCCAAAACCACGATTGAAATTTATTTTGAGAGCCACATTTTTAAAACCGAAAATACATAGGATGGTACACTGTTATTAGTTTCAATAAGTTTTTATTGAGGGGCACATGACAGGGGGCATTATAAGTGAGGGGCACATGTCAGGGGGGCATTATATATAAGGGGCACATGACAGGGGGGCATTATATGGGCACATGATGGGGGGGGTCCTGTCATTTGCCCCCACATATAATGCCCCCCTGCCATGTGCCCCTCATATATAATGCCCCCCTGACATGTGCCCCTTATATATAATACCCCATGTCCTGTGCCCCAGATATAATGCCCCCCTGACATGTGCCCCTCACATATAATGCCCCCCTGACATGTGCCCCTCACATATAATGCCCCCCTGACATGTGCCCCTCACATATAATGCCCCCCTGTCATGTGCCCCTCAGGGTGCATAATATGCGAGGGGCACAGGACATGGGGCATTATATCTGAGGGGCACAGGACAGAGGGCATTATATATAAGGGGCACATGACAGGGGGGCATTATATGGGCACATGACAGGGGGGGGTCCTGTCATTTGCCCCCACATATAATGCCCCCCTGCCATGTGCCCCTCATATATAATGCCCCCCTGACATGTGCGCCTTATATATAATACCCCATGTCCTGTGCCCCTCACAATATAATGCCCCCTGTCATGTGCCCCCACATATAATGCCCCCTGACATGTGCCCCTCACATATAATGCCCCCCTATCATGTGCCCCTCAGGGTGCATTATATGCGAGGGGCACAGGACATGGGGGATTATATCTGAGGGGCACAAGACAGAGGGCATTATATCTGAGGGGCACAGGACAGAGGGCATTATATATAAGGGGCACATGACAGGGGGGCATTATAGTAGAGCTAAAATATGGGCACATGACGGGGGGTCCTGTCATTTGCCCCCACATATAATGCCCCTCTGCCATGTGCCCCTCATATATAATGCCCCCCCTGACATGTGCCCCTCACTTATTTGCTTCCCCCCTTCTCACACCTGTCACTTTTCTCACACGCTGCGGCTGCTCCGTTCTTGAAGTGTCAGTAACAGCCGCAGGGATGTGATTTCCGGGCGCCGGCGCGATAATGTGATGTCATTGCGCCGGCCTGCCGTGAATGGCGTCCCTGCGGCTGTCACTGACACTTCAAGAATGGAGCAGTCGCAGCCCGGAGCGTGTGTGAAAGGTGACGGAGTGGTGGGGCGGGACAGCTGACAGATTAAAGTGTGTCTCGCGAGCCGCAGCTTGCCGACCACTGGCCTAGATGAATTGAGATTTTTGCTGAGACAATTGCGCTGCTTGATTGTCCGGAACAAGAGCAAGAACTAAGAGAGAGAGAATATAGTGACTACAGCCCTTTATATAATAAGGGGCTGGACTAAGCTCATTGGTCAGCAAACCTGTAAGTTATGAACCCAGTGAACTCTGGGTACATCACATGACCTCTAAGGTCCTTGAACATTTTATACATCACAACCATACATCATGTGACCACTAAGGTCCTGTACATATATTTTCTATACATTAAATAAATATAAACACACTTTACATGAGGCAACCAAGGGCAAGCCCTGCAGGAGAGCCCTATATGAATGGAGGGACTCTAGCTGAGGGGACTTTAGACAAGGGACAGGACAAGGTCCTGTACCGGGACACCACACACACACACACATACATATATATATATATATATATATATATATATATATATATATATATGTATATGTATATATATACACCAATTAAATCAGGTGTTACACACGTCCCCCCCTTGTGGCCGTTTACTGAATCTCAGCTCTTGGTTGTATGCTTACCAGTGAGCTCCCTCTGGTGGCAACTTTCTGGCCTGCATCCCTGCAATCACTCCATCTCAGCCCTTCAGACAGGACTTATGTGACCCGCTCTGGCGGGTCATTACGGAGGATGCATATTCCCTTACATAATCCTGGGGATGCACGTTATGCTGTTTTCCCTGCTGACTGTTGCCAGGTCATGTTTGCCTCACCCACGGACAATTCCGCCACGTGGCCTTTCATTCCCGAGAGGGCATTTGGAAACCTATCTGCAGTGGTTTCCTCCACCGACGGTCACCCGTCTTATGTAGCCGTATTTTTCCCAATACCTCTTAAATAGGGGGTTGCCGGAGGAATGACCCTGCGTGTGCAATGGTCCCTATACTAGTAAACCAGACTGTCTGCCTTGTTTTCTTCTCCTCTCACGTCTGCTCCATCGGCAGCTGGAGTTCCAGATCCCCACCTCTAGTGTGAGGGTCCCACAGAAGTGTCCCCTGCGGGGACATTGATTGGACTTGTACATTAATGGATCACGATGGTCGGCATGGTTTCCTCTACCGCCTGTTATTCATCTCTGTACTGCCGTATCTGCGGCTGGAATTCCGGTACCCCACTATTATTGCGAGGTGTCCGAAGGAATGACCTGGTGTATACTATGGACCTTATGCCAGGAAGCCAGACAGTGGTCTGCGTGGCTTTTCAGACGCTTGTCACTCATCACATGGTGATGTATCTGCGGCTGGAGTTCCGTTAGCCCACTACTTGTGTGAGATGTCCGAAAAAGTTACCCGGCGTGTCCTATGGACCCTATACGGGGCAAAAGAGATACAATCCATGGCTCCTCCGCCTCCTCTGATCTCCGAGATCGTGGGGATACTGTCCATGGCTCCTGGGCCTCCCCGCCCTCCCGCATGCATCAAAGGAGCACAGTGTTCTCCTATCGGTACTGTTGTTCCCTTATCGCTGCAGGCCAGCACCTGGAGGTGTCCTTGTTAAGCCTGACACTGGTCTGCACGGTTTCCGCTGCTGACGGTCTCCTCTCACAGAATTGCCGGGTGCAGGGCTGGAGTTTCCCGTACCTCCCTGCTGGTGTGGGACAGGGTCCCTTCAGGTACTAGGGACTGATGCCAGTCAGCCAGACATTTGTCTGCATAGTCTCCTACACACCAGGTCGACCATCAGATCGGCTGCTCTCCAGTACCCCACTTCTGTGGGGGACTTTGAAGGAGTGACCCTGCACATTCAAGGATCCATTGCCTTTTCCATACTCCCGGCAATTTGGATGTCTGCGGTTTCTTCTTGGCTGCGGTCTTGGTGCCCCACTACTATCATACGGTAACCATGTCTGTGTCCCTACATATGCTACGGACGCACTGCACGTATAGAGCCCACCTCCCCTTCCTTTTGGTGGGGTGCACCTCGGCCCTTTCTGTGGTCTTGTTTCCACAGGTCTGCTGCGGTTGAGCACATTTATTCTAGGCCTGATAGAGCGACACAGTCTGTTTAACAGCCCCCCTATGCCTCCAGGTATCTCTCCTGGGTTCTGGTGCACGGTGGCTCAGTCGCCTGCTCTACTGCCTTAGTCAGCAACCAGATTGGCTCTGTGATCGCACCGTCGGTCCCCTCCTCTTTTTTCGCAAGGACCAGGGTTTCCTCTACACGCTATTGGTTGCTGTGTGTGCTTCTTACTTGCATTCTCTGTACCCAGCACCAGTGTCCAGGATTCAGATCCCTCCAGGGAAACTCATGGCTCCTCCATACCTCGCCATGTTCCAGTACTTTGACCCGTTCCTACAGTTCCTTTCCTACTTTGGCTATTTCGTTCTGCAGGGAGTACGGGGATCAGGGAGCTCAGCATGGTCAGTACCTGAGTTTCCTCTCGCCACCCCTTGTTTTCCCCTCCACCAGGGGGACTGTTTCGCTGAGCGCTTCTACTGCAGATATGTAGTCCTCTCTCTCTTTCCCCCTACATAGGTGAAGTACCTGGCTGGGCCCTTGTTTTTGCGGAGAGTATTTGAAGAGCTTTGCACCAGCTATGCCTGTGTGCTTACTGTCCACTGTTGCAGCCATGCTCTCCCCCTGTTTCTGGGTTTTCTCCTACTGCTCATGCAGCCAGGGCACTCTCCTCTGTTGGTGGAGTTTATGCAATCATGTATGGCTCAGCGAATGCCAGTCTGGCCACCGTTGGTTGTTTGGGCCCTGCCATTGCTCTCCTTCCTTGGCGCAATCTCCAGAGAGGGGTGACTTCTGGAGTAACCTTCATGTACCCAGATCCTGAGAGTCCCTACTGTGTTCCCTTTGTTTCCCTCTCTGTTCCCGTCCTGATTGGATGTTGCTTTGGAATACTCTGGTCCAAGGCTGGTTCAAGGCTAGTTTTCCGTGCCCATTCCCTCTTCGCTGGCTTGTGTGAGTACTGGGGAGTCTCCTTGTATTTGGGCGACTTCCTAGGCTGCTGTGGCTGGCCTTATTATCTAGCTTGACCCTTCTAGTTCTTAGGGCCTTAGTGATGGTTGCGGTCTCGGGCATGGTAGTATTCCTGCCCAGGCTTCTTCGCGATCCATTTGTGGGGCGGCCATTCTGTATGGCACCTTTTTTATTCCTACATAGAAGTATGTCTCCCGGAGCGCTTCGCAGTGCTGGGTCTGCAAGTCTTATAGGAGACTCTGGAACCTCCATTCCCACGGCCGCTCCTGTATTCTGGGATTCTCCTTCTTAGGGCATTCCGTTCCTTTTTTTGGCCATTTGTTACCTTCCGTCTCCTCCTTCAGGGTCCATGTATTCCTGGGACAGAGGGCGTTCCGGTCAACCGAATTACGCAGTCGGGCCAATTCGGCATTTACGCGGACGTGCTTTTTTCGTCTAGTTTTTTATCGCTGTTCTGGCACTGACAGACTCTGTTTCCACCCGGGTGCTCGTGGTGTTCCCCTGGGACTTTGGTTTTGGTGCCTGCAACTTTTCAAGTTCAGGTCATCGATCTCATGCATCGTGCCTTTCTATAGCCGGATTCCGTTTTTTTCCCCTGAGACTCTGGTCTCCACCTTGACTGTGCTCGCCTTCTGCTCAGGCGTGCACGGCTCTCCCTGGCATTTTTTACCATGCTTTCTTGAATCGGTTGATTCTCTGGCTGAAGTTTTCTTGTCTGACCCCTTTCTATTTTTTGTTTTCCAGCCAGGCTGGCCCTCTGTCCAGTTCTGTGTTTCTGGATGTGGGTTTTCTACCTCTTTCCAGGATGGTTACGGCCATTGGGCTTCCTAGGCAGCCCTTTTTTTTTGTCTCTCTATGTTGACCATAGGTTTAAGTCTCTTCAACGGGCGATCCCTTCCTTGACATCCTAGTCCATCTCAATGGATGGTGGGACCTTCCGGACACTCATTTTCTGGGTCTCAGTTGCCTCTTGGCCCAGGGTCTCATCTGCAAGCCTTAAGGATGAATAGGGTTCAGTTTCTGGACTGTCTCCCTTTCTCTGGTAGTTGTTATTCCCACCCTATGGGACTGCATTTGTACATCCCAATAGTATCTGTGTCCCCAATGAAGAGTGACCAAGAAAAGGAGATTTTCTTGTACTCACCGTAATGTCTCTTTCTCGTAGCCTTCATTGGGGGACACCGAACCCACCCATTTCTTCATTGTTGGTCCGGATCCTCTTTTCCGGTTCTTGGGTTTCTTCTCTGGGATTCTTTTCTAAGGTCCTTCGGACATATTTATTTCTTGGCTTCCCCTACTGCTTTGTGACAAAACTGATTACCTCACTACCAGTGGGCAGGTATCTCCTGCCAGGGAGGAGCCGACTTTTTTTTCCTAGTGTCAGGAGCATATACCCAATAGTATCGGTGTCCCCCAATGAAGGCTACGATGGAGAAGGAGGAGAAGAAAGGATCCTTTGTGGCGCTTGAATTAAAAATAAAAACTGGTTTATTAAAGCGCTCATGGACAACGCGTTTCAAAGGGTTGCCCCCTTCTTCATCAGGTCCAGTGATTTGATGAAGAAGGGGGTAACCCTTTGAAACGCGTTGTCCACGAGCGCTTTAATAAACCAGTTTTTATTTTTAATTCGCTGCTGGTAATACGGCTTTAGTTTCACTACTCCTATCGTATGAAGAGCGCCACAAAGGATCCTTTCTTCTCCTCCTTCTCCATTGCATAAGACCGGCGGCGATTCCATCCCGATCGGGCGGATCCTGGCAAAACTTCCACGCATGACCCACATCAGTTGGGCCTCTATGTCTTCGCAGGTGTTGTGCCCTTAGCATAACGCCCCCAGTTGAGGGCAACACTAAGAGTTTTTTCATATTCAATTTTTTATCCTGGGTAACGGCACAAGGTTGGTCGCATTGTCTCTCTTTTTTCTCCTATATATATGAGCAATGAAGGCTACGAGAAAGAGATTTTACGGTGAGTACAAAAAAATCTCCTTTTTCACAGTATACTCCAGGAAAGCAGGCCTTCATCAGAGATGTAAGAGAGAGTATCAAACTCCTCAGGAAAACTGGCCAAGAATGTATTGAGCGAAGAACAAAGGCGATTCAGGACGGAGAAGACATTCCCGTGGATATCCTCACACAGATTCTTAAAGGGGCAGGTATGTACACTGCTCAATCAACGTATTATAGTAGAATAGAGTATTTATTGATACTAATATTCCAACATTATCAAGAAACAATAAATCTGCATGGAGTCTAAAAAAAACTCATTAAAAACTGATTAATCTGTACAGAGATTGTATATTCTCCCCATGGTTGTGTGGGTTTCCCCTCGGTACTCTGGTTTCCTCCTGCAAAAAAACTAAAACAAAACAAAAAGTCAAACAAAACAAGGACCTGTGCCTTTCCCTCACAGCTTGCCTGGGAGAGCCCAGACTATGCTTCCTGGCAAAGCTAAATCAGCTCCCTCCCTACTAATCAGACAGATAGATATAGTAGTAATCCACTAAGGTACTTGTCCGTACCGTATATTGTTAGGTCTCCCAATAATGTGTAGAACAATTGGTAGCGCAAAGGGAACCTTTTAAATTATTTTATTGTATAAACATAACACTCATGGTACCACGAGTGTTATGTTTATACAATAAAATAATTTAAAAGGTTCCCTTTGCGCTACCAATTGTTCTAGATATAGTAGTACTATCCACCATCATTAATGATTGAGTTATTCTGGTGTCTCATCATTTGTTTCACTTTGTTCTTTCAGAGTCGGAAGGCTGCAGTCTGGAGGATTTAATAGATAACTTTGTCACGTTCTTTATTGCAGGTTATTAAATCTTTCTCTCATTATCTATCTATCTATCTATCTCAGCAGCAGCACTCCAATAACGTGAAAAAGTGGTCTTTTAATTCACTCTATCTGTCTATCTATCATCTAATGTATCTATCTTTTACACAGAGGTTGGTTATTAAAGGGGTTCTCCCTTGTTTATACTGTTTTTTGTTATTATGTTTGTGTGTTATGTGTGTATAAGTATGTGTTTTTTTTATGTGTGTTGTGATTATGTATATATGTATTTTCTTACCTTTTGTGAAGATCCGGAAGCTGGCCCCTTTTTCTTCCAGCGGCTTGCTGTGTAACCTCGGCCTCCGCCATGTTGTGTTCGGTAAGTGGGATGTCGGGGGGGGGGGGGGGGTGTTCTTGCTTCTGTCCTTCCTATCTTCTGACGTCCAAGGCAAATATTTTCTTCCTGTTTCTTCCGTGGCTCAGCAACGAATCTGCGGCCTCTTCCGGTGCATGCGCTGGTGGTTTGTTTTTGTTTTTTACCAATAAAGTTTTTTTTGTCTAATTGACAAACTGTCTGCGCATGCGCGAGTACGCAAGTGCTACGCTAACAGCGTAGCGTGCGTTAGGTCTACGCTAATAGCCAATTAGACAAAAAAAACTTTATTGGTAAAAAAAAAACCTACCTGCGCATGCGCCGGAAGAGGCCGCAGATTCGTCGCTGAGCCACGGAAGAAACAGGAAGAAAAGATTCGCCTCGGACGTCAGAAGATAGGAAGGACAGAAGCAAGAACACACACCCCGACATCCCACTTACCGAACACAACATGGCGGAGGCCGAGGTTACACAGCAAGCCGCTGGAAGAAAAAGGGGCCAGCTTCCGGATCTTCACAAAAGGTAAGAAAATACATATATACATAATCACAACACACATAAAAAACACACATAACACACAAACATAATAACAAAAAACAGTATAAACAAGGGAGAACCCCTTTAACTTGCAAATGGTTTTAGGTCAAGAAACAACAGCCAATCAGCTGTCCTTTGCTGTGATGGAATTAACACGACACCCAGATATACTAGCAAGGTAAATCTATGTCACTGATCAGTCTAGTAGTCTGTAGTTTTACCAATGTGCAAGCAGCTGTTTAAATATTGTTTGTGATTCCTTAGGGTCCAGTCTGAAGTGGATGAAGTTTTTGGCTCTAAAAGAGACATTGAATATGAAGATCTTGGCAAACTGAAATATCTTTCTCAGGTAATAATAACAATATTATATTTTTTTATAACTATCTTTGCCCCAGATAAAATTCCATCTAGTTTTCCTTTCTATACACACAGTACACAAGCAGAGAACAACCACTGAATTGCAATAATAATTAATACAAACCAATCGTGTAGTAAGGATCTGTTTAAAGGAGTATTCTAGTGCTGACTATTCCTCCTCTGTTGTGCCCGGGCTGAAAATAAACTTTCACTCACCTTTCTGCATTCCCCCGGGGCGCCGCTACAGCTGATCGGCCCACCGATCCAGTCTTCTGCCTTTTACCTGTGCAATAATTCTCATACAGCGCTCAGCCTATCACCGGCTGCAGCGATGTCCTGCCCCGGCCAGTGATAGGCTGACGATCCTTCACAGGAAGAAGGCAGGAGACGTGACCGGAGGACCGATCAGCTGTAGTGGTGCCCCAGGGAACGCAGGAAGGTGAGTGAAAGTTTTTTCTTTTCTTTTCAGCCCGGGCACAACAGAGGAGGAATAGTCGGCACTAGACTACTCCTTTAACTTGAAATGGAGGCATACATCAATATTCCTGCCATAAAAACAATCACAATGTGATCCCAACAGAACCTATTGGGCTGCATTTGGTATCCATCATACATTGGATCTGGCAGTTCAAATTTTTCATAGCAAAATAATTGGCATAGACAAGTTGAGCATGTTCATTAAAGGCGTTTTTCCATATTGCAAAGTTATCCCCATCCTATTAATAGAGGATAGCTATCTGATCACAGGGGGTCCCGATAGAACAGAGCGGCAGGTCATGCATGCGTGCCACCACTCCATTCACTCTCTATGGGAGCCACAAAATTATCCAAACTATGTACTCTGCTATCCCTGGCAGCTCCCGTAGACAAAGAATGGAGCGGTGACACACATGCATGACCCACAGCTCCATTATAATGGGGGACACGGAACCCCCTGCTATCCTATCTCTATGTTGCTGCTCCATTTACTTGACAGAGGACCTACCTCCATTCTCATGATGAGATGGGTCCCTGAAGTCAGACCCCGACTGACCATCTACATATAACCTATCCTGTGGATAAATGAAAAGTTTAAATCTTTGTATAGCCCCTTTAAAGGGGGTTATCCAGGATTAGAAATGGCACCGAGTTGTATTACCACACTAAACTTTAAGATGTGGGGCTGTTTTTGGAAGAAATTAGATCTGTTTTTCTGTTTCTGGATAACCACTTTAAAATTACTGTGGCATGGTATGGTATGGTACTCCTTCTAGACAACCTGTCCGGTTCTAATTAGATATAGGGGCAAACTCATTTTGGATGTAGACCCCTTGAGCCAGGACTAGTGAAGATATGTTGCCTGCTATTGTGTTGATACTTTAAGGGGTTCTACTGTATTAAAAATGGTACTTTAGAGGCAGATATCAGAAAAGTTATGCTTCTCTGGATCCACAAGCTATAGAATAGTAATCATAGTGTATATCATAAAGTTGTGCCCCATTTTATCCTACCTATGAGCCAACACAGCTACAGGGCTTTTGAGTTGCATGATAAAAGTTTTATGTTGGGGTTTTGTCCAGCAAGTGGGTTTCTTTATTTCAGCATTTTCTTAAAATAAAAATGACTTTTTTTTTAAATCTGCTAGGTCTTAAAAGAAACCTTAAGGTTGTATCCAACAGCTCCTGGGACATCAAGAGCATTAGAGGAAGAGATGGTCATCGAAGGAGTGAGGATTCCTCCTAGAACCACTCTGATGGTGGGTCCTAGACTGTATGAGTAGAGGGGATTCTATTTATGGCCTAATATTAATCCTGGATATCTTCCTAATGTTTCACAAGATCTAATAAATTACATTTAATTTCTTTATAATTTTATGATAGTACCAGTAAAGCACAAACTCGTAAAATAGATATTTTTAGGTTCTTATCCAAGCACCATATGATGATGGTTGTAGGTGATGACATCTTACAAACCATTGGGGCTTCTCAGAATGTTTGGGACTTCTTTTCTCTCTAGTTTAATTCTTACATCATGGGTCGGATGGAAACATTTTATCAAGATCCTTTGGCATTCAACCCAGACAGATTTCATCCTGATGCTCCAAAGTAAGTGTAGAGTGCACAGTGTAATATAATTATTATTGCTTGGTGCATTATGCAGTTAATATATTACTATTTGTTTTTCACAGGCCTGACTATGCTTACTTTCCATTTTCTCTTGGACCACGATCATGTATTGGCCAAGTATTTGCTCAAGTAAGATCATAACTTTATACAACGTTCACAACTTAAAAATTGCTGCTCTGGAGTGACTCTACAAGAACGTTACTGAATATCTTTGAAAAGTTTGCAGTGGGGCAGAAATCTTATCGCTGCAGGAGAGGGAGATGGCTGTCAATACTGTCTAGAGAGTAGACAGGGGTGTTTTTTTTTACTGTCCCTGCCTTCCCTATACACAGAGCCTAATAATGCATAAGGCTTCCTGTTTCCCATCTCTGCTTTTATGACCTTATAGGGGGGCCAAAATATGTAATATTACAAAATAAATAAAAATAAAAAGGTAAAAAAAAAATATTGGGCCTGGGCATCAGGAAGAAGGAAAGAAGGCCGGGACCAATACATCACACTGCTGCTCAGCCTATCACCGGTCAAGGCGGTACTTCTCTGTGGTCAGTGATTAGCTGAACAGCAGAGTAAGGTGTTGGTCTCCAAAAGTAGGAAGAAGACCAGGGCCGAAGGGCAGGATGGCAATAATGATGGGAGGTAATTGGAAGTTACATTCGTCAAAGTACCCCTTTAATAATTATTTGACCTTTTCCCCAACTTTACCTGTAAGGCTTTGAGCACACTAAGTTTTTTATGCACTTTTTGGCCTGTTATATGACCTAAAAAAGGTCTCTCTTTATAGCGCAAAAACAGACGTAGTCTCCTGGTAGCCACACACACTTATTTTATAGTTGTAATTGTTACAGCTGTAAAATTAAAGAGTACCTGTCATGATCTTGTTAAATTTTATAATCCTGCCAGTTCACTGCCCCCATCATGATAAACCACCCCCTGCCTTTATTTTTATTATTTTTTTTAGTTTTCTACCTTGATATTGCTCTGTATTTTCTGCTCAGTCAGATTCACAGACTGGGAAGGGGCGTTCCCCAGCAGGCGTGACATCATCTGAAGCCATACAGGGGAGAACTTCCTCCCTCACTCTGCTACACACAGCCCAGAGCAGTTGAGTGTGAGATGAGCTATGATTGGCTAAGGCTGCACACACACCCCTCAGCACTCCAGACTGCATTTCCTGATTTTGGACTTCTGTGAGGCAAGCAGGAGTTCAAATTCTGTGCAAGAGATGGGGGGAAATGTGCTCTGGACAAGTAGGGAGACTTTTAAAAACAAATAAACATAGAAAACTTTATTTTTTTTTAAACAAAGTACATTAGAATGATTTTTTTATTCACCATAAGGAGTGCAATAGCAAAGGTTAGTTTTAATGACATTGAATATTTAAGCTTTATCCTTTTTTGGCACTTAAATGGCCCAGAATTCATCCGAAATGAGAAGAGACTCTTTTGGACTATAGTTTTTGCTACAGCCCCAAAATGGCCCAAAAAACATGCAAAAAATTGCCATATTTTATGGCTGAAATTTTTTTTTAAGTCTGAAAATGTTGGTGGCTCCAAAAATTTGTGTTAGTTGGCAGAAATTATCCCTGTGTAAACAGGGGATGTGCTTCTGACAATGATGTCAGGGAAAGACTGCATGAACGATTCAGTGATAATTAAGCCATGTAAGGAATTTACTTAATAAGTGGTAATCTACTGGATCAACATTCATGTACAAGGAGCCTAATTTGAACACCTTGGGTGTATCTGCTCATTTAACAGCACTTTCTATAGCACTTTCTATAGACATAGATCCTAGAAATTATATTCCAATAAATTCACTTTGGCAGGGACATGAAGAGATTATATAGCTACCAGTCCATATCAGAGCATTAGTCTGGTCATTTGATCAACTCATTTTTTAGATTGGGATGCTAACATTCACAATTTAAGGACAAGATCCAAGCTCCATTAAAGGAGGAAGATCTAGATCTAATGGAAGAAGGCCATGAAATGGTTATTATTGGGAAGAAATATAGTTTGCAATCTGTGATGTAAAAATATGACAACCTGCCCCATATAATGTCTCTGTTCTCTCTATATAGATGGAGGCGAAGGTGGTCATGGCCAAGCTCCTGCAGAGATTTGAGTTTGAGCTGGTGGAAGGACAGAGCTTCAGGATCTTGGATACTGGGACCCTGCGTCCTATGGATGGTGTAATCTGCAGACTGAGGCATCGAACAGAACACAATCCCAAAAATTAATCAAAGCCTCAAAAAAAAAATTCTATGTCACTTGCTACATTTGTACCTTATTCATACATAACATTGATTTTGTATCAAATAACCGCTCATTTGGATGCATTTATTTTAGTTCTGAGTCTATATAAGTTTATGATAGCTGTGTTTTTAATATACAGCATAACCCAATCAGGAAGTTTTATTGTAGAGGTTTCAAAGTCTGAAGAGATACTAAAGATAAGTGTTTTAATATATGTATTATAAGGTATACACAGCTATGACTAATAAACACATTTGTTTATAAACCTTTTTTTAACAAAACCTACCGTATTTTTCGCCCTATAGGAAGCTCCGGCATATAAGACGCACCCTATTTTAAATGAGGAAAATCTAGAATACAATGTAAAAAGTGTAGGTCACAGTGATCTTCAACCAGCGGACCTCCAGATGATGCAAAACTACAACTCCCAGCATGCCCGGACAGCCGTTGGCTGTCCGGGCATGCCAGGAGTTGTAGTTTTGCAACATCTGGAGGTCCGCAGGTTGAAGACCACTGGTATAGGAGGTAATACTCACGTGTCCCCGCCGGTCCGGACCCGTCACCGCTGCCCTGGATGTTGCTCTCCATCGCTGTGGCCGCGTCCCCGGGGTTTCCCCGTCGCTCCGGAACGTCTCTGCTGCCCGGTATCCTCGCCATCACGTCGCTATGCACGCCGCTCCATTTGGATGATGGGGCGGCGTGCGCGACGACGTGATGACGACGAAGGAGAGCGCCGGCCATGCAGGGGATCCCGGAACGTAGCAGACACCGAGGAGGCAGGTAAGGTCCCTCCCGGTGCAGCCGGGTTAGTGTCACTTTCATTTCAGACGCGGCGGTCAGCTTTGATCGCCACGTCTGAAGGGTTAATACAGGGCGATCGGTGATGTCCTGTATTAGCCGCCGGTCCCGGACGCTGATGGCCGCAGTGACCACCGCGATAGGTGTGTATTCCCCGTATAAGACGCACCAACTTCCCCCCCCCCCCCAGTTTTGGGGAAGAAAAAGTGCGTCTTATACGGCGAAAAATATGGTATGTTTTGTACGTACTAAGAACGACAAACTATAAATGTAAAAATTCATGAAAAATCATGAAAAATAGTACAAACAAGGAGAAACACAGACATAAAAAAACAAGGTGTACATGTAAGCAAATGTTGTAAATAGTAGTAATATACATGTCACAATATGGCTGCTTGATAATTTCATGGGATTTAATTAAATATACCTAATAGCATAAAAAGACACATGGATGTGCAAAAGGTAGCTATGCACTGAATAAAGTGCAAGAATAATATTGTAATAGTATTAAGTGCCTTTTGCCGAAAGTAATGTAACAACAAGAGAAATAATTATAGCTGCAAGCAACCAAAATAAACCGTGTTCAGGGCCAGTTCTGCCTATAGGCAAAATAGGCAGCTGTCTATAGCACCCTCTTGATGGGGGCGCCGCTCTGCCAGCTGCAAGAAAGTTAGTAGCCAGCATCCGAAGCACCCGCTCAGCCAGCACCACCGTCGCCCCCCCCCCCCCCCCCCCAGGTACCATAATAATCAGCATTCTTCAGCCTGCTGAAGGAGTGCAGTGCCACCTACAGGCAGGTCAGGTCAGTACAGCGTCCTGACATCGCGCACACCTCCATACATCCGCCCTAATCCCCCTCCGCTCCTGTGTGATCACATCTGTCTGCTTCGGAGGAGTACTTGCTTTTAGAGACGGCAAACTCCTCAGAGGTAGACAGGCATGATTGCTGATATCCTCTGTCTAATGACATCACAACTCTGTCTCCTCCCCTCCGCCACCACTCGGGCTAGATGAGGAGGGGGTTTGTTACAGTGTGTCACCCCAGTAGTAATGTAATTACAGGAGGAGGGGGTTTGTTACAGTGTGTCACCCCAGTAGTAATGTAATTACAGGAGGAGGGGGTTTGTTACAGTGTGTCACCCCAGTAGTAATGTAATTACAGGAGGAGGGGGTTTGTTACAGTGTGTCACCCCAGTAGTAATGTAATTACAGGTGGAGGGGGTTTGTTACAGTGTGTCACCCTAGTAGTAAGGTGGGGTTTGTCAATGGGCGGGGTCAAGGGGTGGAAAAATTAGCTTTCACCTAGGGTGGCAAATATCCTTGCACCAGCCCCGACCGTGCTCAATCATGATAGAATTTAATAAGTGTGGTGACCTGGATGCCACCACTCCAAACACGTTTTGGTTCGTAATCTTTGTCCGGGACACACTTTGGAGTGGTGCAATCCTGGTCCCCACACTGGTCACATTTTATCCCTTGACCCCTTTCTGACCCATTACTTATCTGATCCAAAATAGCACTGTTTAGGCCGGGTTCACAAAACGAAATCTCTGGCCAAAATTCCGCCTGGAGATCCAGAGGATGGCTAGTGCTAATTGTAGCCTATGGCAGGCTTTACTAATAGAGCACAGATCTCATAGATCTGTGCTTTCCAAACTGTGGCCCCAAAACCTGTCCAGAGGAAAGGTCGCACAGTTGTCCATAGCAACCAATCAGATTGCTTCTTTCATTTTTAACAAGGCCTCTGCAAAATGAAAGAAGCGATCTGATTGGTTGCTATGGGCAACTGGGCAACTTTTCCTTTCCACAGGTTTTGATAAATCTCCCCCTATATATTTTGGTTACATATCAATTTAATCGTACTGACCTGAAGAATCAATATAACGTCAGTTTGACCAAACAGCGTAAAAAAAAGAACCCCTCCCTATTTACTTATTTTCAGTTTTATTTATCACAAATAATGCTTTTTTTCAGTTATGCTGTATATTCTATGGAAAAAATTCATTCAAGATAAAATTAGGGAGTTTCTCACTTGTTAGGTTATATGCACACAAGGTAAATGTGCTGTAGATTTTTAATGCCGCTTTTGCTCTGAAATTCCACAGCAGGTAATTTACAATGCAAGTGAATGGGGGGACAACAGTACAGATTTGAGGAAATACTCCAATTTTCCAAGAATGCTCTATGTTTGCTTCAGATTTCAATGTGAAATTCACCTTTGTCATTGCAAAGGATAAGGTCCACGGGCATTCCATATGTAGATTTTTTTTTTTTTTACTAATTTGCAGACCTTTTGTAAACTTTTACACAGCCATAGCAGAGGCATGTTTTATTGCTTGTATTATGAGAATCTGTGATCAGCAGAGGCTTGTAGTACGGGTGACGCTGATGGCATTGGTACTTACCATTTTCCGATGCATGCCTCCATTCTGCCTATCTTCCTGGTTTTCCTATTATGTTAATGATTGAGCTTGGTGCATGCGGGACGTGCCCAAGGCGCAGATGTACGGTGACGACCGTCTTGAATCTTCACAGTGAATGTCTCCTTTCCTGTTCTGAGCCTCCTGCGCTTCTGAAGGAGCTGCACAGGAGACATGAAGTGAAATCTCTCTGCCCATGATTAAGCTCTCATAGAGCTCAAAAAGCGCCAGGATATCAGCCTGCTGGATGTTTTGTTATGTCATTATCTTAAGGGTATGTTCACACGTACACAGATTTGATGCGCAGGACTTGTTGCACAGGATTTTCTGCTGCAGATTTCAATGTGAACTAAATTACTGAGCACAGCTTCTAATCTGCAGTTACAATTCCTGCGCACCAAATCTGCGCAGGATCCTGTATGTGTGAACGTATCCTAAGTATTCCAAAGGATAGGGGAGAAGTTATAGATCGCAGGGGGTCTGACTGCTGGGACCCCCCACAATCTCCTGAATGGGGCCCCGGCAGTCTGCTGGAAGGGCGCATGCTGACCCCGCACGGAGTGGCGGCAGACACGCTCCCTCCATGTATCCCAAAGAGATACGTGGAGGGGGCGTGTTAGCCGCTGCTTCCTGTGGGGGTCAGAATGTCTGCTTCCGGCAGACTGCCCGGGCCCCGTTCAGGAGATCGCAGAGGGTCCCAGTGGTCAGATCTCCCCCGAACACCCCCCAACCCCCCTCCCCCCCCCCCCCCCCGCGATCTATAACAACTCCTATCCTTTGGATTATGTTTCACTGCACTACTCCTTTAAACTAGAAAAAAAAAAGCATTTGCCATTCCACAAGATTCCTCATGCTGGACCA